>NC_028638.1:38347208-38390532 GCF_001406875.1 Solanum pennellii
ATCTATTCAAATTATATATCTTTAAAATCTATAATAAGTTTATATTCCTCTTATAAATAATTTGTGATGAGAAAGAAATATGTGAATGATAGCAAAATATAATTATTTATGGCTGTAAAATATAAATTAATTAACTTTTATTATGTTAACAGCTTTTAAGGGTATTTCAGACATTTTGATTTAAAAAGCTATTTATCAGCACTTATTTGCCAAACACATCAACAACTTTTTTTTTAACTTCACCACTTTTATCCAAACGCATAACTGCTTATTTTTAAAATAAGTTTCAGCACTTTCAAAAGTACTTTTTTAAAGCTGCTTTTATTAAGCCCATCTAAACGGGCCCTTAGTGATGATTTTAAGATTGTGATGAAATTTCTTGCTAATGGAGTAATTAGGCTCTCGTCTGTTTTTTGCCAGAGTGGAAACAGAACAATAACCTTCGCATCTTCATCATTTGCTGAAATTATTATTGGGATTAACTTTCCCACATTTTGGACCAACTTATGATCAGAGACAGAGTAAAGCTGGGCTATGGGTGGCAAAACCAAATTCAATCCGTTCAATTTAATTCAAATTTAAGTTGATTATTGATACGTTCATTCATTAGCTCAACTCACTTCAATTAATTAAATATTGGGTTGATCTCTAATCCAAATTGTTTTAAGACAAATTTTGACAAAATATTTTTATATATAGTCATAAAAAATAAAAAATTACAATTCTATCAGATATTAAAATAGTTTAAAAGAACAGATGAAACAATTAAGATAGTAAAACTTGAACTGGGCTGAGTCTTGACCCATTATATGACCTGTTACTTAACTCATCTTATCCAACCCCTTTTAACCGAAGCAAATTTGGATTTAATTGTGTCTCGACTCGATTATTGTCTTAACCCACTATAACCTGCTTAAATTTGATTGAACCAGCTCAATTTGAATATAGCATTTGAATACATTTTGTAGCTAAAAATTGTGATGAGATAAATATAATACGCCTGTCTCAATGGCTTATGTAATTAGATTTTGCGGTCAGAAACACGACAAGTTCATTTAATTGAACATCAATATTTATGATATCAACAAATACAACTATATCTAGCTTTGTTTACAAGGCCGGCCATTAGAAATTCAAAAGAAACAAACAAACAGAGCAAGCATAATGGCCACAATAGCTGGGATAGAAATAGTTATAGATTTTTGGAACCAGGAATGTGTATCCATTGCAACTGTAGTTGTATCTCACCACGCTCAACGTTCCTCAATCTAAGAAACGCGTTTTGAACAACCTTGCCATTTTCATACACAATACAGCTCTCTTCTGAATAGCAATTCTGCCGGTTAGGCATTATTCTCGAAATTATTACTCCATTGGGGATGTTCTTATAGCGCGTCATCCTTACTGCATCTATAAATGGTTTAATGTCAATTTCTGCATCGCCCATTTTATCATCGCGAGAAAATGTATCCTTGTCATAAACTTGCTGCAGATCATGACGACATCTCAGTTGAAACTGAAAGCATAATTTACCTTCAAAGGCTCTGTTTTACGTGTCTTATTGTTTAATTTCCTCTTGGTAAAGCAAAGTATATTTAATTTCATAATCAAACAAATTGAAGGAAATTACCAGCTTGATTGGGAGAATAGGTTGAGCAACACCTAGCGTTAAGTCTTCATTCCATTCCGGATTAACATTCTTCTTCACCACTCGAGTCTTCAATTTCTGATTCCAATAATATCAAACACAAAATTATTTAACACCGTCTAAAATAACACTACAATTTGAAGCTCCGCTGCATTTATTTTTGTTAAGATACTGAAAATTGTTGACGTTCATCTTATATTATTCTTAAGGTCACGCTCAACAGACTACTTTTTTCATAGAAAGTCACTTGATTTTGATTTTTAATTTAAAACTCGCTCAACTATGTCTTCATAATTATCTTTTCTATGATGAACAACTAAAATTTATTTACAATTTTTCGACCCACAACAAAAATAGAGGTTAAATAAACAAAGCCTGGGTTTTATCGTCTTGCTTTACAAAATTTTGATTCGATAATATACAGCGTCTGCCGTACGCAATTTTCAGCACACAAAATGGTCAAAGAAGGGTATTTTGAGGACAAAGACAAATTTATGTTCCAATTTAATACTAAGAGGAAGAAAAAAAAGAGGTGAAACTGAAAGAGTAGGGGAGAAATTACCTGTTTGCCCATTCTAACAACAACATAAAGATCACTGCTTCTCAAGTCTCTAATGGCCAAATTAATTCCTCTAATAATACGAATTCTCAAAAGACCCAAATGATTTTCCATTCAAAACTTTAATTCAACACACAATTATTGTGAGACAGAAAATTGTAGTGGTGAAAATATGAGAAAGGAAAGGATATTGATGTTGAGAAAACATCTACAATGTTACTACTATTAAAGTTAGATGGGTATAATATATGCTGCTGTATCTCTATTATATATTAATTTGATCTTTGGTTTGTCTACACGTGACTTTTAAAAAATTCATTTGGACATAACTTTAAAGTTGACATAATTGGACATGCTATTAGAAGTTAGAATTTCAAATCACAATTTTAAAGATTTATAATAATGAATTAGAGAAAAAATATAAAGTGATATTTGAAGATGTTTCGAATTTTTAAAAAGCCACATTAACTATGCGATCGTCCTAAATTATTCCCTAAACAATTTCGAACATACATTATCACATCATATTTCGATCAATTCCAGAGTTTAGATGGTAAACTTATCACACACCAATCAATGTGTGACCCCTGTTAATTTAATTTGAAATATAATTTTTTTTTAATTTTAAATTTTTTCTTTATTTCTCTCTTACTTTTTAGTAATCTTAATTTCATTTTAAATTCTTCTTCATCTTCCATCCCTACTTTCAGATTACCCCTCCCTCCTTTATCTTTCTTTCTTTGTTCTTCTCACCTCCCACCCTCACCTCACTCCACCTCCACGTCAAGTTGAGCACCTCCATTTTCTTTCTTTTTTCTTCTTCTTCAGTCAAATTTTTTTATTTTCAAAATTATATAATTTTCTAGACTTTGTTGAGTTATTAATAACAAAACTAATTATTTTTTTAAGAAAAATCAAAATTTTGAAGGTATCATCAATTAATTTATCTCATAGTCATATAACTTTAAATCTAGAAATGATAATTTTGAAAAAATCAGAATTCACCAAAAGTTGGAAAAGTTTAATTGAAATTTGGATTTTTTTTAAAAAAACTAAATAATACCTACTAATCATCTTGAAATCTAATGGGTTTATCAAATTGTTCAAAATCTAATAAAATATTTAGATATAATTTAAAATTGAAGAGTTAAGCTAATATATGTAAAAAAAAAAAGGAGGTGGAGTTGTGGCAAAATGAGAAGTTTCAATGAAGATGACAATAAATTTTCGGAGAAGAAGGAAGAAAGAAAAAGAATAACATAATAAGGAGAAAAACTTAAAGTAATAGAAAACTTAAAAATATATTTTATAGCAAAATATTTGTAAAAATAAAATTATATTTGTTTTTTTAAGTTTGTTCATGCTCTTTAAGAGAGTGCATACACTCTTCATGTCAAGTGGACAAAAACTGATATAATGATATCAGTTCATAATTGTTTAGGGGATAATAAAACACTTGCATAGTTTATATATCTTTTTAAAAATTTGAGACAACTTCAAATATCACTTATGTTTTTTTCTAATGAATATTCAAATCTAAAAATTTTAATTATGATTTTTCAACTTTTTAATGTAAAATTTGGATTATATTTATATTTGGTAAAAAAAAAATCTAGAAAAAAGACACTGAGTTTGGCGTGAGACGCGAAGAGATTATTTGTACTATGTGAAAAGATTATATTCTCTTCGTTTAGTATATGTGTTTAGTTTGACTTGGCATGGAGTTTAAAAAAAACTCACTTTTAAAATTTGTGGTCTAAATTAAGTTATTAATGTTTGTATGAGAAAAAATCATTTCATTAAGAGTAAATAAATATTTTAAGTTAAATTGTTACTAAATATAAAAACTTGTCATTTATTCAATCAATTGAAAAATGAAAGTTAGACATATAAATTGAGACACATATAATATTAAAGAATAACTAGTTACTAGAGATCTCTAGTTACTACTATTTTTGACTAGTGAATCTTTAAGAGCACTAAAATGAAGATTTTTTCACCACGAATAACTGAGAAATTGTGGTATGAAACACAATTTTTTCGCTCATTTTTCATTGAATTAGCTCACTGGAAAAACACATTATGGGAAACATATTCTTATTGAAATAGAGGAAAATTTCCTATATTTTTCTATGTGATAACACTATTCTCTTTTTATTTTTTCACCGATTCATTCAAAATATTCGTGGAAAGAGCCAATTACAATTTTCAACAGAACATTTTAATGGGAATATAGTGATTTTTTTGTAGTAATATTATAAAATTTGTGTACTTAAAAATTTTTAATCACGGATATTATAAAAAAATATAATGATATGTGATTTATCAATATGGCATCTTAAGATAATCTAATATCTTTATGAAGTATGAATGGTTCATCTGATAAAATTATGTAAGAATTAGAGAACTATGATAATTTTTTACAGATCGTAAAATTTTCATAATTATAAAAAGAAAAATACAAACTTAAAATATTCATAAACATATCCAACAAAACTTTAACTTTATATCAATTTGATTTCAAACTTGATGTAACTTAATTTATTCTCTTTAACTATTGTGGAACGCTTTAACCACTCATTAGTTAAGAAGAGAATATTTAAAGTTTAGAATAATATAATATGAAGTTCTAAAATTGAGGTAACTAAAATATATGAGTCTACCTATAACAATTAACAAGAATCAGGGTTCAGTTATTTTGAAACCAAGTTCCTTTCTAAAGTTGCATTTTTATTTTTATTTTTATTTCTATTTCTATTTCTATTTCTCAGAAAGTTATTTCTATTTTATTTATTAAATTGATTTTACGAAATAATCAATTTTCAAGCCCATTAGCTCAAAAAGATAATCTTCTAAAACAATGCACAAAGAGGTATGACTATCCGTGTTTAGGCAATCAACTATTTGATCGAATAAAATAGGGTATGTCATAAAGTATTAATTAATCAGTTGGACATTCGAGTGACAAAAACTCGTTAATTTGATTAATTTAAAGATATATCTACACAACAAAGAAATGCAAAATTTGATGAGCTTAATTGTTTTTGTTTGTTACAGGTTCAATCTTTTTCTTTTATTAGCAAAATATGAGTGATTGGCGTAGTTGTATAAGCTAAGTTGGGCTTGACAGGACGCCCAACTTTACTTAAACAGGCTTTGTTGAACCTGAGCCCAATATGGTTGCCCCACACTCAACGTTCTTTCCTGATGTATCGTATTATATTTTATTATATCGTATTATGTTATACTGTATTGTATCATTTTAATAAGTACAATATTATGATTGATTGTATCGTTCTCCATCATTATATAATTTCACATATTTATAATTTGAATGAATGATAAAACTACAAGAAAAAATAAGATGTGGGATATAGCTACTATGAAAAGGTAGGATAAAAGATGAAATATGATAATTAAATTATTATAATAATAATAAAAATAAAAGAGAAGAAAATATTAAGGTAACGAAGCAATCAGTAGAAATATTAAGTCTAGAACCCAGTTATTAACACTTGAAATAATCTTTATAAAATTATGATTTCGCCTATTGAAGTAGTGAAATTTGTTCGTGCTTTATGCGGCTATAAAAAATAAACAAAGTGTGACTAAAAAAATAATTAATGTTATACTAGTTTTTAATAGAAAGATATAAACATTTGTTAATTAAAAAATCAGCCTAAAAGCCTAACAATCATATGTCAACATCCTGTTAATTATGATAAGGCTCCCGAGGGGCTGGAGTGGTCTGGATCGGCGTCATAACCAAACATGCATAATACTTGTTTGGTGGACTTAATTAAGAAATGAAGTTACATCTTTACTATAAACTATATGTTAAGATAGTCCATGAAGTAAAATCTTTAAAGGATAAAGAGATCAACATCCTCAAGATTGATTATAATATAATTATTGTAGTGATACACGAAAGCGAAACTAGAATTTTTATTTTATGAGTTGTTAACTTTAAGTGATAGTAACTGATTTCTAAATTTAATATTTACACATATTTAAAGAATTTATTAACATAAATTTACAATTAAAACAAAATCTACTGAATTTGATTAAACTTGCGCGGGGCTACTAATTAAGCTCCAACCCCGATGGTAAGGCAAACATATTACCACTTATATACTCTTTCATTGTCTTTGAACTTGAGCTATATATCTTGATTCATTTAATTGCATTAATGAAGTATGGTACGATCCATCGTGGATTGAGCGTTACAAAAAATTAAATAGTGTGTTGAGACGAAGGAAACATTATATTTGGAAAATAGTTTCTTATCTTCCCATTTAGCTTTTATTGTTTGTTTGGGTTTGTAACTATGTCTCGTTGAACAATATTTTTGAAAAACATTTCCTCTAAAAAAACAAGTTCCTTTTAAATAAGGTAAATGACTTTCTTAGCTAAAGTAGAAAAAATAAGTTTTATAAGTAACATTTTATGCTTATTGTATCTTTCCCACCCACCCAACACCCTGACCTACCTCTTAACTATCCCTCCCCCACCACTCCTGAGGCTCCACTCCCCACCCCTTCTCACCCCTATAGTATTTTGTTAGGTTACGGTACATATTTTTGAGATAAATTTATTTTTCTTTCTTACCGAATACTATTTTCTCTATTTGTAGTTACTTATACACTTTTGAATTGATATACCTATTACGAGAACAATTATTGATATAGTGATTTTACCATTTTACCCCTATTAATTGTGAAGTGGATGAATTAAAAACTTAATATTTTCAAAAAGTTTTACCTTTTCCTAAGTAATTAATTGAGGGTATAATAGGCAAAAAGAAAGTTGTCATTTCTTAATTTGTCAAAATAGACACTAATTAGAGACAACTAAAAAGGAAAAAATGAACAAGTAATTAGGACTAGAAAATAAGTTTAAAAAATCAACCAGTTTTTCACTAATCAAACTAATTGATAATTTAATATATGAGGTTCGGTATTTCATTATTACTACTCCCTCTATCCCAATTTATATGACACTTTTAATGTATTGAGAGTCAAACAGTTGAAGTTTGATCGAAAATTTATGCATGAAATCTTCAATTTTTTTAAAATAAATTTATGTATTTGTAAATTATGTAATAAGTACTATGAGTCAATAATAGAAGTAATATTTATATTTGAAATTAAATTTATGAAACAGTTCATTGCATTAAATATATTAAAAATATGAGTACACGTTTCCATATTATTTCATCATCAAGTCTGGTTCTCAACAAACCTTAAAAACCAATCAATTAATGTTTTCATATTTCTCTTTTTCATTTACCCTATAATTCTTTCAACAGACCTATCTTTCTACCTTAACTAAATAACTGCCTTAATTTTTCTATCAACTATCAACATCCCATCATACGTTTTAATAACAAAAACAATTTTTTTCAATATCCAATTATATCCACTAGGAATTTATTTTTAGTTTTTGCAAGTTTTGCTATTTTTAGTAAATTTCCTTATCTTCAAGACACTATAAAAGGTGACATGTAACATATTATTTCTATAATTCACTATACAAATTACAAAATGTCTTATGCAAGAAGAAGTTGCATGTGTGGGCTCTTTCTCTTGTTCCTAGCTCTTGTTTGTGAAGCAAATTCGGGGTTTATAGGAGTTAAGAATTCTCATTTTGAACTCAATGGATCCCCTTTTCTATTCAATGGTTTCAACTCATATTGGTTGATGCATGTTGCTGCTGACCCTACTGAGAGGTACAAAGTCACTGAAGTTCTTAAAGATGCTTCTGTTGCTGGTCTTTCTGTTTGTCGTACTTGGGCTTTTAGTGATGGAGGTGATAGAGCATTACAAATATCACCTGGTGTTTATGATGAACGTGTTTTTCAGGTAGAGCTTTATTATTATTATTATTATTATTATTATTATTATTATTATTATAGTATAAATGATTTTTACATTATCGCGTTGTAATGCATGCATGCATGTGAGTCCCTTAATTTGATATACTTGTTTCTAAATTTAGGGTTTGGATTTTGTAATCGCGGAAGCTAAGAAATATGGTATTCGTTTAATCTTGAGCTTTGTGAATCAATGGAACGACTTTGGAGGAAAAGCTCAATATGTTTGGTGGGCACGAAATGCAGGAGCTCAGATTAGTAACGACGATGAATTCTATACTCATCCTATGCTCAAAAAATACTTGAAGAACCACATTGAGGTATATATGGGGTAATTAATTATAAACAAACTTTTTTCACTGTTTAATGATATTATGAAATTGTTACAGAAAGTGGTTACAAGGTTGAATAGTATTACTAAAGTTGCTTACAAAGATGATCCAACAATTATGGCATGGGAACTCATGAATGAGCCTCGCGATCAAGCTGACTATTCAGGAAAAACTGTTAATGTAAGCCCCAATTATTCAAGTTTAATTAATTAAATTTTAAAAATATCGATCTATATATGATTGACGTTTTTGACTAATAGGGTTGGGTTCAAGAAATGGCAAGTTTTGTGAAGTCATTAGACAACAAACACTTGTTAGAGGTTGGAATGGAGGGATTTTATGGTGATTCAATTCCTGAAAGGAAGTTAGTTAATCCTGGTTATCAAGTTGGAACAGATTTCATTAGTAATCATCTTATCAATGAAATTGATTTTGCTACTATCCATGCATACACTGACCAATGGTAATCTCTATTTTTAAAAATCACATATTGTTTCCATTATATATTGGTCTAAATATATATTTCTTAATAGGGTGTCTGGACAAAGCGATGATGCACAATTGGTGTGGATGGAAAAGTGGATAACAAGTCATTGGGAAGATGCAAGAAATATATTAAAGAAACCTCTAGTGCTTGCTGAATTTGGAAAGTCTAGTAGAGGTCAAGGATCAAGAGATATATTTATGAGTAGTGTATATAGAAATGTGTACAATTTGGCAAAAGAAGGTGGAACAATGGCAGGAAGTTTAGTTTGGCAACTAATGGCACATGGAATGGAGAATTATGATGATGGCTATTGCATTGTTTTGGGACAAACCCCTTCAACTACACAAATTATTTCTGACCAAGCTCATGTCATGACAGCTTTGGCTCATTCTTTCAATTGATGAGTGAATTAAGTGAACACATCATTATGAAATTATCAATTTATAAGTGGATTTGAGTGATCTTAAATCCATCAATAATAGTATCACCAAACATGTTGAAGTTGATTAAACTCAAGAATGTAATTGAATAAATTATTTCAAAAAAAAAAGCTATGTTTTATGTCCTTTTGTTTAACAGTATTGTTAATAATATTTGCATTAGTTGCTCTACGTGTAGTTTCTTTTGTCTTTATTATTTGTCATTCTTATTCACAACAGTAAAAATGTACAATTAGCTGGTGCACAGTCTCTATCTAACTATGACAGAACTTCGATCAATGGTATGAGCTCGAAGTTTGCGACTATTCTTCGTAAGATTATGTCCAATAGTCACAATCTTAAATTTTGCAACTTGAAAATTCTCAAGAACACTAGGAAAGACTCACTTTCAAGAAAAATCATCCTCAAGAGCAACAAGACATGATAGAGCTGCAAGCCATCTAATTGTCATAGTATTACATCTTCTGTGCTTACATTGTAAATGTGTTCCTGACCTATAAAGGATTCAGATATTTGTTTCTGCTGTAAAAGTCTAAATCAATCAAGGCTAACTTATTTAGTGGGCAGCATTGTTTGCTGCTAGTCCAAATTCTAAGTCATCTAGGAGCTAGTTGATTTCGTGAGTGATGTGATATCCGCTTAGAAAAGTCTAAGTTATCTTAGGGATAGCTTCATGTATACATCAGTATACACCTTGTGTATACACAGGTTTCTGTGGCAGAAATAGGCCTGAAGCCCAATTTGGTTGCAGCAGGCTCAAGAAAGGCCCAAATTCTTTATTTTCTCTCTTACTCATAAATTATTTAATTGTGATATTTATTTGTTTTTATTTAACCTTAACTTTAAGTAGCCTGATCAAAATCTCCAAAAGATGAACTATATTCTTTATGCTAATTTATTTTAATGTAATTCCTTTTTTTTATCAACTCATGCTTTTCATTAAATGTATTTAGTCAAAAAATTTATCCTTCAATTAATCTAAAATGGTTTTTATGCTAAAATTAACCTAATTGGTTTGAATTATTATTTTCAAAATAAGTAGAGTAATTCTAATCAATTTGTTTTTTGTTAAAATTCTAATCACTTGCATTTCAATTCAAATTGTTTCATTTAAGGTCTAATTTTCTTAAAAATTAAAAAAAAATATTCTTTTAACTATTCTCGCAATATAATCGAATATTATAAATTATTCTGTGCATATCGAATCATGTTTCCTAAGAAATAATCAAAAAAAATATTTAACCAAGTTTTAGGATAATCGCATGTTAGTGGGCGCTTCAGATGCCTTAAAAAACCTTCTTGAAGCGTAAATAAGAACCTCTTACCTATTTTCTCTAAATTTATTAAAATTTAATCTGTTAAAATCTTTTTAAATTAAGTTTTCTTAATTTCTTAAAAAAAAATAAGTGGAGACTCATTTCTAAGTATGTTTCACAAATTGTTTTATACTTAGAACATTTCAAAAAGTAATTTTTCTACAAATAGATAAAAAATACGGCATAACACATTGAATAAAATTTTTGAAAAACATTTTCTCTAAGAAAATAAGTTCCATTAAAATGAGGTAAATGACTTTCTTAGCTAAAGTAATAAAAACAAGTCCTAAAAGTAGGTATCTGGCCATTTGATACCGTATCACAACATGGTACTGCGAGATGGAATCAGCGTCTGGACATGCGATTTTACGCTGATTCCATCTAATGATTCCATATAATGAGATGTAATGTAATATTCTCCAAAAATCATCATATGAAATCATATGGAAATACCATATCATGATTTGAGTTATTTTAATATAAAAGTTGATCCACGAATTTAGATTTTGCTAAAATTAAACAACCCCACATTTATATTTACTAACCATTTATTTCACATGTAAATAAAATTTATAATCACATCATTACTTTTTAAAATTTATTATTCTCACCGACATAAAATTTATTATTCTCACCAGTGTCGGCTCTATGCATTGCAAAATAAGGCTTTTGCCTTAGGCCCCCAAATTTTATCAAGAACAAATTATGAGGTAAAAAATTTATACAAAAATTGACTATTTAGATAAAAAGTATAATTTTTTAATATAAATAATATTTTACCCACTTTAACATCTTTTGTACTTTGTTAAAAATGAAAATTAATAGTGAAAAGTGTTGAATAAAGTGAGTTACAAATTCTGTTTTATTTCTTTTTAAATTTTAGTTTCAAGCATTACTCAAGACATATTAAAATGGGATATATCAAGTCATCAACTTCTTGCGTCAAATTTTATGGTTCTAAGTCTTATCTATATTTAATATTCGTCAACTTATTACTTATAAAATTATGTTTACAATTCATATAATAATTGTCTCACTAAAAAGATGTTTTTCATTGTTGAGTTGATAAAATCTTACCTAAAACTAATAACTAAAAAAATAATATTAAATAACTAATTATCTTTATCTAAATAGTCTAAGAAAAATAAATTTTGAAATAAATACATATATAAAGTTTGTTTATATTTTAGGCCCCGATTTAAAATTTCGATCTAGGCCCCCAATCACGTTAAGCCGCCCCTGATTCTCACTAACATATAGTCACTTTTAACTCTCACTTCACGATTGTTGAGTAATAAAATCTTGAAGAGCCCGTGATATGTATTTCATTTTTACTCAAATATATTGATGAAACAATTACTTAAGTGGTGAACAAATAACTTTGTAATAATTTATTATACGATTTTTTATTTTTATGTTTATGAAAAAATATACAACACCAAAATTTCATATCGCATGTCCAAAAAAACTTCAATTTCATCTCATAATTCCATATCATGATACCATATCATGATTCTGGATCATGATACCATATCGTATGGCCAAACATGCTAGTAACATTCTATTTTTATAGCATCTTTCCCACCCACCAACACCCTGATATATTTTTGAGATAACAATTTTCTCTTTTTTTTGCTTTCTTACCAAATACTACTCTCTCTTTGGCTAATTACTTGCTCACTTTGAATTCCACACCTATTAAGAAAATAATTATTGACATAGTGAGTTTATTATTTTACCCCTATTAATTATAAAATTGATAAATTAAAAATTAAGATTTTCAAAAAATTCTACCTTTTTCAAAGTAATTAATTGAGGGTATAATTGGTAAAACTTTTTTATCATTTCTTGATTTGTCAGAATAGACAAGTAATTAGAGACAACCAAAAAAGAAAAATTGAAAAGTAATTAGAGACTAGAAAATAGGGTTAAAAAATCAATTTGTTTTCCACGAATCAAACTATTTGATAATTTAATATAGGGTAACTTTCACCTATAGCAAACACAAAATTCAAATTTGTATTTTATTGTAAAGTTTGCATAATTGCGTTCCATAGCAAACATATATATGTATAATTCGCTATACATATACAACTGAAAGTTATGTCTATTTCGCTATACATATATACAGAGAAGCAATTGTATAATTCGTTGGTTCTACTTCATATTTATATAATTTCGTTGGCTAGCCATTCGTACAAATTGTTGTTAGCCTCTCATTAGTTTAAATCATTGTTAGCCTCTCAATTTAATTTTATGTGTTTGTATATCTGTATAAAATTTGAATTTGTATACAATTGAATCGAATTGTATAAAACGAGAAAGAGAGAAATTGTATACAATTTGAATTTGTATAAAACGAGAAATAGAGAAAGGCAAAAGAGACTTGGGCAGGGATTATATGATTGGATCGAATTGCATAAAACAAGAAAGAGAGAAATTATATACAATTTGAATTTGTACAAAACAAGAAAGAGAGAAAGGCAAAAGAGACTTGGGCAGGGAAATATTTGTATTGTATACTTATAAGTGTATAGGATGGAGATATATGTATTTGGATATGTATATATACAATTTTTTCTCTCTTTATACAAACAAAAACACAATTTATATAATTCTATCGTATAAAGCGAGAGAGGTGAGCGACAAGAAACAAACGCGAGAGGGAGAGTGGTCGTTATGGAACACAAATAAATCAAACGGTAGCTACAATATTTATTTTACATAATTAGTTTGTCATTTTATACGATTATTTCTTTAGTATATGAGGTTCCATATTCCATTATTATTACTTGTTAAGTGTGCCTGCTTTGTATTTGTATTTGAAGTTGAAATTAAAATTTATGGAAGAGTTCATTGCATTAAATATATTAATAATATGAGTACACGTTTCCATATTATTTCATCATCAAATCTGGTTCTCAACAAACCTTAAAAACCAATCAATTAATGTTTTCATATTTCTCTTTTTCCTTTACCCTATAATTCTTTCAACAGACCTATCTTTCTATCTTAACTAAATAACTGCCTTAATTTTTCTATCAACTATCAACATCCCATCATACCTTTTAACAACAAAAACAATTTTTTTCAATATCCAATTACATCCACTAGGAATTTTTTTTTAGTTTTTGCAAGTTTTGCTATTTTTAGTAAATTTCCTTATCTTCAAGACACTATAAAAGGTGACATGTAACATATTATTTCTATAATTCACTATACAAATTACAAAATGTCTTATGCAAGAAGAAGTTGCATTTGTGGGCTCTTTCTCTTGTTCCTAGCTCTTGTTTGTGAAGCAAATTCAGGGTTTATAGGAGTTAAGGATTCTCATTTTGAACTCAATGGATCCCCTTTTCTATTCAATGGTTTCAACTCATATTGGTTGATGCATGTTGCTGCTGACCCTACTGAGAGGTACAAAGTCACTGAAGTTCTTAAAGATGCATCTGTTGCTGGTCTTTCTGTTTGTCGTACTTGGGCTTTTAGTGATGGAGGTGATAGAGCATTACAAATATCACCTGGTGTTTATGATGAACGTGTTTTTCAGGTAGAGCTTTATTATTATTATTATTATTATTATTATTATTATTATTATTATTATTATTATAGTATAAATGATTTTTACATTATCGCGTTGTAATGCATGCATGCATGTGAGTCCCTTAATTTGATATACTTGTTTCTAAATTTAGGGTTTGGATTTTGTAATCGCGGAAGCTAAGAAATATGGTATTCGTTTAATCTTGAGCTTTGTGAATCAATGGAACGACTTTGGAGGAAAAGCTCAATATGTTTGGTGGGCACGAAATGCAGGAGCTCAGATTAGTAACGACGATGAATTCTATACTCATCCTATGCTCAAAAAATACTTGAAGAACCACATTGAGGTATATATGGGGTAATTAATTATAAACAAACTTTTTTCACTGTTTAATGATATTATGAAATTGTTACAGAAAGTGGTTACAAGGTTGAATAGTATTACTAAAGTTGCTTACAAAGATGATCCAACAATTATGGCATGGGAACTCATGAATGAGCCTCGCGATCAAGCTGACTATTCAGGAAAAACTGTTAATGTAAGCCCCAATTATTCAAGTTTAATTAATTAAATTTTAAAAATATCGATCTATATATGATTGACGTTTTTGACTAATAGGGTTGGGTTCAAGAAATGGCAAGTTTTGTGAAGTCATTAGACAACAAACACTTGTTAGAGGTTGGAATGGAGGGATTTTATGGTGATTCAATTCCTGAAAGGAAGTTAGTTAATCCTGGTTATCAAGTTGGAACAGATTTCATTAGTAATCATCTTATCAATGAAATTGATTTTGCTACTATCCATGCATACACTGACCAATGGTAATCTCTATTTTTAAAAATCACATATTGTTTCCATTATATATTGGTCTAAATATATATTTCTTAATAGGGTGTCTGGACAAAGCGATGATGCACAATTGGTGTGGATGGAAAAGTGGATAACAAGTCATTGGGAAGATGCAAGAAATATATTAAAGAAACCTCTAGTGCTTGCTGAATTTGGAAAGTCTAGTAGAGGTCAAGGATCAAGAGATATATTTATGAGTAGTGTATATAGAAATGTGTACAATTTGGCAAAAGAAGGTGGAACAATGGCAGGAAGTTTAGTTTGGCAACTAATGGCACATGGAATGGAGAATTATGATGATGGCTATTGCATTGTTTTGGGACAAACCCCTTCAACTACACAAATTATTTCTGACCAAGCTCATGTCATGACAGCTTTGGCTCATTCTTTCAATTGATGAGTGAATTAAGTGAACACATCATTATGAAATTATCAATTTATAAGTGGATTTGAGTGATCTTAAATCCATCAATAATAGTATCACCAAACATGTTGAAGTTGATTAAACTCAAGAATGTAATTGAATAAATTATTTCAAAAAAAAAAGCTATGTTTTATGTCCTTTTGTTTAACAGTGTTGTTAATAATATTTGCATTAGTTGCTCTACGTGTAGTTTCTTTTGTCTTTATTATTTGTCATTCTTATTCACAACAGTAAAAATGTACAATTAGCTGGTGCACAGTCTCTATCTAACTGTGACAGAACTTCGATCAATGGTATGAGCTCGAAGTTTGCGACTATTCTTCGTAAAGATTATGTCCAATAGTCACAATCTTAAATTTTGCAACTTGAAAATTCTTCTGCACTATTCTTGCTGTGTCCATTGACTGATAGTGAACGAATGCATTTTATGAGTTATAATTAATGGTGTAACTAGCCTCATGAGATTGTTGTTACTTCCAACTGCTGGAGATGTGTACATGAAATGTAAACAGTACAAATGATCACTTTTTTCTTTCTTTCTTTGTGTTTTAAATGGCAGTATGGAATCAATTGTTGAACGATACAATAAAAGGAAAGTCCAATATCAGCAATTGCACAACCCAGTTTCAGAACTGAAGGTATGCAACACTTATAAGTTCAACTCTAACATATTACTTTCAGCTCGATCCATAAATATGTATACAAGAAAATATATGTACAGTTTAAACAAGATCATTCTAAAGTCAGGGACTAGATTAGCAGTCCACAACATCCAATGTGCTGAATAAATCATAGTAACAGACTTAATTCCATGTAGAAATCGATAGAGCGTCTTCGATCAGCTCAGAAACAAGTATAGATAAAACATAAAAGAGGGATCTGAAAAAGGATAGATTGACAAGTATATATTCCAATTTATGTTTAACTCAAACAGGGGAGTCTAATGTATCAAGAAAATTTGGAACTAACTCTTGGTAAGTCTTTCTCCTTAGTTTACAATCTACAACACAATATTTGTTTCTTTATTACATTTGAAATAACTTCAGAATGTCTGTTCGTATCGTATGATGAATGTTTTCCATGAGAAAGTCTCAATTCTGGTGTTTTGTTACAATAGAATAGAGGTCCATTCCCTTGACCCGTACTGATGAGAATTTGACTCCACGAGAAATTGAACAAAAGTACTATCCAGCTTTTGTGCAATCGATCAATATGCCAAAAGAATATCATTATTAGCTTATCTAACGCGTAAACTGGTTTTTTTACCTTTTACAGGTGAAATTCAATGCCAAAAATAAAGGGAAGTGACTGATAGGTTTGAACTAATCAGCAACATAACAGAAAAGTCCAACAAATTTAAAGGCTATATGATTAATGTTGCGTTGCACTGTTGTTGTCAGGGCTCATGTAGTAACAAAGTGAGCTCATATTATGATGGGATTATACATTATCTAAATATTATATATCACCATCGACACAAACTTTTACTCTAATTTATGATGAAAATTTTGTTGACTTATATATGTGACACAAAATCTCAGACACAAACTTAAAATGTGATGTTATTTCATTTGTATATTTAACAAGTTTTGACATGTATTCCGACTCTGTCACTCATCTTACCAGTTCAAAAACTTGAGTTTCACTTATATATACGGAAAAATTTTTTAAAAAATATCTTCGAAGTACGAAAAAAATCACCAAATTCATTTGCCTCATGTCAATACTATCAAATATAAGAAATTCGTTATAGTAAGAGATGTGCTTGGAATGAAAAGCAGATTTTTAATTATCATACACTTTTATTTACTTTTGTGAGATATGACTTTAAAAATCAATTAGGAAAAACTTAGAGTAAAAGCGACTACTGAATAATGTGGCCAAAACAACCATTATTTTGTTGGTTATAATAACTCCAACTAATTTTTATGATAATGATGAAGAAACTATTCTATGACATTTTCGTATACATACAATGAGCTATTATTATATCTAAAACAATTCACTAAGCTCATTATTAGGTAGTTAACTATTTTGTATGAAACCTAATGATAATTAATTAACGTGATAATGATTTTAACATTTATTATGGGTAAAAATTGTTTTTTTGATAGTGATAGTCAAATTATTACATACATGTTTTCACATTATATTGTTTTCTAGAATGTTTGCTTGCACTGACGTGACAGTATGCTGATTTCTGGAATGCTTTCCAAATTTTATACTTTTACTAATTTAAACACTAAAAAAGATAGTCCTGAAAAAAAATATTAAATATTATATAAAAAATTTCAATAATAATAGTAGATGATTTTCTTTTATTAAACTATTTTAAAATAAATTTTGTTTCACTATTATTTCCGGCGGAGGGATAACACTAGTTAAAATGATTTTTTTTTTAATTATCATTACCTGAAGTCAAAATGAATTACGTTCCAGACTTCACAAATTGTAGCTCCTGATTTATGTACCTAACCTCACAATATATAAATTCTGAACTCATAATTTTAAAATATATCAACATAATTAGAAGTATTTGATTTATCATTCAACTAATGATCTCTGAATTCTAGATCTACAATTGACGCTACGCCTATGATTCGAACTCTAAAAGTTAGCTCAGCAGAAAAAATTATTCAAATTCATATAAGAAGATCACCGTCCATTCCCAATAAATATGACATTTTTACCCACTCTAACAGAAACTCGAAAAGGAAAAGAAGATGAAGATTCGCCAAAGCTTGCATTATATTCTTGAAGGATACTATACACATACTAATTAATTTTATGCTCACTTGAGTAAAAAAAAAAAAGAACTGCATTTATTTCTGTACATTAATTCTGTAAACTTGATGATGACGTGGAGGAGGATAATCATCAGTTTTACATCCTTCATCGAAATTCTGCGAGTAACTAACTGCATCATAATGAAATGTTAAAGTCTTCTTTCCGTACACATTCTTCCCTTCATTCACCAATTTCTTCAACAATCTTCTCCACGTTCTCCGGCAGCTGCTGCTACTATCTCGCCGGCGACACTCATTTATGCGCGAGTACTCGTCGTGCACCGGAATACACGACGGCGACATACAGCTGTAAAATTGAGACGCCGGCCGGCGGTAAATTGAATCAGTCGTCCCCATGGATTAAAAGAGAGTTCGATGAAAGTTTGTTTTGGAGTTTCTCTCTCACTATAATGTGTTTGTGGAGTGAGGATAGTGGGATAGAATATGTAGGACATGTTGTTTGCAACTGGTAGCAAATTTATCCGCACCACTTTTACGTGGGCCTAACGAATTTCCCTCTTTCATAGTTGGCGTTATAACTGTGTTATATAACTTGGTCTCACTCAATATTTAACGTCCTTTAATTTTAAACGTGAATTGAATTTATATAGAGCTAAATAAAAAATATATATACATATATATATATATATGTATCTACTTGTTTAATTTATATAAATTTAAGTTAAATGATATAACTTTTATTATTAAATAATTGTATTTAGGCATCCAATCCTCACATGTAGACATAATTTTTTTCATGTATCAAGCACATGAAAATTATTTTTTGATATAAGATACAGTGATATTTGATTTCAAAACCTTTGTCTGATTCTATGAGATCATCAAATTTTGAACAAAATTCAATTTTTAAAATTTAATAGTGTCTCAACATATTTACGATTTTATAGTTTCATTACACCAAAAAAAGGAAAGTGAGAATTTTAAGCAGATAAGTAAAATTGAAGTTTGGTTATATTTTAGAGTTGTGTCAATTCAGAACTTATTGAATGGATGTGTAACTAACTGCACAAATCACAATTATGCTGGCCGATTTATGGTTATAATAGATCTAGCACATGTAAATAATTGACACCAACTATAGATTATAATTGATTTATACATTGAATTATTTAGAAACTCTTAATTTGTCACGTACAATTGCTGTTATGGTTCTAAGAGTTGATTAGTGAGATTTACGAGTATCATTAAACATTCATGTGTGTGATTTCACCAACTAAAGCATCGTATATGCTGTATAGACCAATAAACATAAATAATGTGTGGCAAATTTTGGTGTTGTCTTTGTTACTATTGATTATTTTAATTAATATAAATAAATAATACCTATTACAGATACTCAGTGGTCCTAGGCACTAATAATTATTAATCATCCCAACCTCGAGTTATTTGCGTTCTTTTTTTCTTTCAATAGAAAAGCTAAGGATTTTGATGAAATAAAAATTAATTAAATTATGCTTATTTCTAAAATTTTAGCTATTCGATATCTGATTTGGCATAAAATTTCACTTAAAAGATAAAACATTTCCTATCATATACAGTTAATATTATTTTCAAGACTCAAACTTAGATCTTAATTTGTTGGTTTGCTATTAGTTGGATCTGTTCTAGTTTATGGTAATTATATGTTACGGGAAAAATCATTTCTAGTTGAGATATTTATAGAGTCCTTAGTTTTATGAGCGACAAGTTTATGGCTTTTTATTATTTTGTCATCTCCTTTATTTTATAGTAGTAACTAGTAAGTATGATTTAATGCTCAAAATTATATTTGAATTATTAGTTTTCACGAATTTTATATTTTAATTGTCTGTTTTTTTTCTTTACTTGAACTATAATAATTTATATGTTAAAACATACTTCAACGTAACAATCAGTTTGTTCCATTTCCCTACATGAACAATTATGATATTTCATGAAGAAAAACTGAACAATTGATAGTTAAAGTATATATTAATATATTAATTTTTCTTGATATATATATAGTTCACATAAGAATACAAAATACTTAATAGTTAAATACTAAACTTACAAAAAAATAATTCAAACGTGTACTTGATCATTGTCGTTTAGTTGGGAACAAGTTATTCCGAAATAAGTTATCCTGTTGGTAGCAATTTTGGGATAACTCATTCCACCATATATATGAGATTACTAATCTCATCACTGTGATATAAATAGTGGGATAAGTTATTCCAACATGACAACCAAACAAGATACAAAATTTTTATCCCATTATTATTTTCTCATCCTATCACTATTTATTTCTATCTCCTCGCACCAAACGATTATTGTACTGAATCTACTAAATATTCAATAAGTAAGATGAATTAATGATGCCAGCATGCCAGACCATAATAGCTTTAAAATAATTTCAACCTCAGCTGACCTACTTATACGTACTGTTTGAACTTTTGATGGACAAGCTTTTTCCATTGTCCTAAATCTCTTGGCTTAAAAGTGCACAAAATTTAATGAACGAGCTGGCCATATCAATCTTTATGTAGCCTATTAAGTAAAAAGGCAACTAAAATTTAAAAAAAAAAAAAAAAAACTAGTACCATGTACTATGATTTAAAGTAACATTGCTAATGCCTAATTAGGTGCAATTTCTAATTGGTTGTTGGATCAATAGGTGTCATAATAACAATAAATTCTCGTTATTTGCCTGATTTTATAAAAATTTGACCTACATTAGGTTTATTATACAGAGATATTATTATATCCTGATCACACAATAAATTACAAAATACTTTATCGTGTTACAACAAATTGAACTTGCTCTATGTTATATATAATTTACACTATCATCTCTCTCTTATTGGGTGTTGGTGTTTGAATTTTGTTGTTTTGATTGATGTTCTAAATTAGTAAATTAAGTCATGTGAACTTTGTTAGAAGAAAACCAAAGGCATTTTGCCAGCCCATACCCACCGATAACTTTGGTAGGGACTTTGGCATTCTTGTCGTTACTTTGTCACCTTTCCATTGCCAGAGATGTTTGTCACCCTGTACCACCAAAAAAAAAAATTGAACCAAAATTCCTTTTTTTTTTTTGGTAAGTTATCTATTTAATCGATGGATCATAAATAATTATATTCACTAAGTAAATATATTTGGTATAATATAATATTACTCTTTTTATATCAATATATGACTTTTTTCATTTTTAATTTATTCAAAAAAGAACATTGATATTTATTTTAGTAATAATTTAATTTTAAAATATTTATTTATGAAGTAACTTTTTGTCACGATTCAAATCATCGTAATTGGCATCCACTCTAGCACTCTCATGGGAGAACCACTGCTACCATCCAACTAAAGCAAATAATCTAGAATTAAGGTATTTAAGTTACGAAAGGAAGTTAAATAAACTAAACAATGCGAACAATACGCCTAAAACCTGAAAGTCAATGTACCAAAACTAGAAACGAGAACCAAAATATAATGAAAATTTCTCGTGAATTATTCAACTAACTAAAACAAAGTCTAGGTCTGAAAATGGTGGACATAGACTAATGAGAATTGGCAGCCCAGACGATGTGGTTCACCTTTGAACTCGAAGCGATCACCGATCTCCTAAGCGAGGCCTGCCAACAGTCGCGTGAAAATGCTCAGTACTCAATAAAAATAAGAACAAGTGCAGAATGAGTACACAACCACCGTGTACTGGTAGAATCACGCGATTATCCCACAAGCAATTACAACATTATAACACATGCATAAATATCAACATATTCCATACTATCATAAGATTCAACATCACAAGTCACATGTTTCATCACATAGTTGGTCCTATCACGAAATCCAAAGTCAAATTATTAGCATGCCGGAGCGTGACAATCAAACCCAATTTCTATGCCGGAATATGGCAATCGATCCCAATTAGCATGCTGAAACATGGCAATCCGATCTAAGTTAGTGTGCCGGAACGTAGCAGCCGATCTCAATCGCACATCACAATAAAACATCAACGTCACTCATTCAATCATGATTTCATGGTATCGATGTTTATATATCTCCTTTCAACATCTATGATAAATATTGCAACATGCGTACATATACAAGTATCATAACGAAGCAAATCAAGTGTATATCACACAATCATAGAATCACAATCATCACCTACCTCGAATTCAAGCTTGAATCCCCTAAAGCACTTGTATCTTCCCTTCCCCAATTCTTTCCGCTTGTTTAGGTCTACCATAATCAATATACGCAAGGATGAAAAATCAAAGGTCTAATCACTACAAAAAAACACTGCATTCAGCAATGAACATCGTCACTAGTTTGTTGCTATTTTGCTCGTTGCTAACAAAAATCAGTCGCTAATTCGTCACTAAGTGGGTTTAGCAACAGAATTTGTTGTTTAGCTACAAAATTCTTCTGTCGTTAAATCCAATTTTTTTAGTAGTGAATTATTCGGATTATAACAAACCCAATAACCCTAGACCAATTCGAAGATTCTAATTCCCAAATTAGGGTTTTTTCCATCATAATTCTTAGATCAAAACCCTTCCCCATCGATAAGAACCAAAGAGAATAGGTTTTACGGATCGAAAACGGGTTCGGGGGATAAAAATCTTACCTTTAGCCTCAAAAATGGTGAAAACTATTAAGAACTAATTTGGATCGCCTCCTTAGCTCTTAAAGTTAAAAAAATACCAAATAGGATCGTTTTAGGGTTTATTATCGACTTTATAACGCGTCTGGCCTGCTCCAGGGACCCATCCTGCTGCAGCGGCACCGCTCTAGCAGCCCTAATAGAGACAGAATGTATGCCTTCACGAAAATATCATTTTCGAGAGTGCTACTCGTCCAAATTTGATTCCGTAAAGTGGTACAAGTTCGTTATCATCTTATCTATCTACTCATGTAATAAAATTCACAATTAGATCTGTTATTCATTACAAGATTTTCCCTACAACTTAATTATTCTGATTTCTTCCAAATGTGGACTAGATTGGGTAATTCCAAATTACTACGAAAGAGTTTTCTGGTCCCAATTCTTTCTTCATTGACTTTTTCATAACGACGGAATCAAGTCGTTACACTTCTAGCTACACATATATTTATAACTTATTTTAGACTATAAATTTTTTTAAAAAATAAACACTTCATGAGAAATCAAACTATATAAATTGAGACAGAAGGAGTATCTATAATATATATTACCTCCGTTTAAATTTGTTTATCCTACTTCTTTTAGTCCATATAAAAAAAATGATTTCTTTCCTTTTTTTAGCAACATCTTAATTTTAACATTCCACATAACATATTCAAAATCACAAAATTAAATGATATTTTAATATATTTTTAATTCAAAATCATGAAATTAAAAAAACTTCATTAATATTTTTTATATTCATATCAAATTAAAATAGAACAAATAAATTAAAATGTCTTCTTTGATCAGTCTAAAAAAAATATTACATTTTCTTATATGGTAAATATTTAAAGGTATAATTCCTCTTTTTATCCTTCTTGGTAATTTTTAAAATAATACTCTAGAAAAAAGATAAAAATAAGTGTACCTTTTTGTAAGGCAAATTGATAAACATTTTAAAATTTTTATTATTTCATAAATTTATATCCGATTAAATATTATCACATCAAATAAAACGGAGAGAGTGCTTTGCTATTTCTTTTTGTGTTTAATATGGTCTGACAAATGGCCATAGGATTCTCTTTGATTTGCGAAATTGGGTACCATCACTGGCACTGCTTCGACTGTTTGTTGTCACACGAATCACTCCAAATTAAATGGGACCCTCAGCAACGTGACCAAATCCAAAACTCTTTGTGAACCTTAATTCGAGGGAAATGTCCTTCCACCTTTATTCAACCAAAAAAAGAAAGAAAAAAAAAACCTCTATTCAACCAATCTTATCCTATAAAAAAATAAAAGAGAAAATTCACCTATCAGTCGTATGAGATTTTATTATTTTTTTTATCAATTTATGAATTCAAATTTTGCATTTTTTTAGTTTACAAATAGTGAATTCACTAATTTGTGAAATATAATGAAATTTCAAGTAATTTGTATTAGTTGTATATGTACAAAAAGCTAACATTTTGTACGCAAAGAAAAGACATTTATGACTCGTTTCTCAGAGTGAGACAGTCATGACAAAATACCATTAAACATAATTATGGGGTTTATTCATAAGGTTTATGTCTTATATTTTCATTAATCGTGTGGGTGATTAGCTTTGTAAATCCTCGATATTTAGGCGGTCTTTAACTGTTCAAAATTCATCACATTTTATAAGTTAATGATTGGGTTATTAGAACATTGTAGCGGAATTATTACGATACTTTAATTTATATATTTTTTTTGTATTATTTGTTAAAACTCCTCTTATACTTTTAAATTTTGTGATTTTTGTTTTTTTTTTCTCTGTTTTTCTAATATATAAAAATTATCATAATTTAAAAACTCATGGTGTAAGCCCCATGCCGTGAGACTTATAACTCACCTTAAATTTATAGTGTATGTCGCCCATGCTCAAGTAAAGAAAACACTGATTCATAAATGAACTTTTATAGGCAAAATATGTAGTTGATAATGTATTAAACAAAAATGCTAAAAAGAGCTAAGGGAAAATCATGTACTACCTTTTGTATGATGTACTCCCCCCGTTCAGAAATATTTGTCATGTTATACTTATCAAAAGTTAATTCGACTAATTTTTAAAGGTAAATTAAATTACATTAATTTGATACTTTAAATAAAAAAATTAGATATTCTAAAACTAAATGGAAAATATTATAAATTATAATTTTTTCATATTAATATGATAAAAAATGAATCATAAAATATTAATCAAAATTTTTATATTTTAACTCTAAAAATAAAAACTGACAAATAATATCGTCCTACTAAGGGAGTAAGTAAATAAACTATAATAGAGTTAGAATATTGCAGTGAACACATCAAAAATGATCTTAAGAAAAGGGGCAACCATAAAAATAATTTTAGCCCAATACTTTTTATTTTTGCAAGTGGACAGATGTCAGACTATTCATGATTATTTCATCCCTTTGAAAATGTTGTAACTTGTGCTATTCATGAATGAAATGTCCAAATTTCTTTTCATGGTCCTTGTTTTTTATTCTAAATTATCTTCAGCCTTCTTACATAACTGCATAGGCGACAAAAACAAAATTCAATAAAAAAAGTTTGCATGTATATATATTATATTAATATTGTATAAATTATGTATATGATATATAATTTTATATATATAAGTTGTATAAACATGCATATATACAATTTATATAATATCATACATTACAACAGTTCATCTCTAATGAGTTGATCCTTTTTCCCCACCCGGGTCAACTCAAACCACATCTAAACATTCTTTTAGTTTAGATATGAATTTATATGTTTCGATTCTTTTGATACCATTATTCACTTAAAATGATAAGTTTATGTCAGGTTGAATTTTAAAATAGGATAAATTTTAGGTCATATAGTTTCAATATGAAATTTCAATATATTCCTCTTTAGTTTATAATTGAATTAATTCCTTAAAAAGTAACACAATAAAATAGGGTAAATTTTAGGAATCACATAGTTTCAATATGAAATTTCAATATATTCCTCTTTAGTTTATAATTAAATTAATTCCTTAAAAAGTAACACAAACCGGATAAATAATATGTATCTCAGATACATTAAAAATTAGCTCGGATACATTATAAAATAAACGGAATACATAATATGTAGCTCGAATACATTAATATGTAGCTTGGATACATAAAAAAAAGAAGAGATTTTAAAGGTATTTAGAAATAGAAGGGAATATTGAAAATAATAGGAATATAAGACGTGCATTTCATTAATTTTTCCTATAAAATATAAGCTTCGAAGCTCTTCAATGATGGATTATTTGAATTCTTCTTGATTTCCCAGGCTCTTTCTTTCTTCTTCTTCCATGACTGCTTTTTACTTCTCTGTTAATTTCCTACATTGTATTGCATCTTGATGATGTCAACTATTTAAAATTTTTCTAAGTATGAGAAACAAAATGATATTTCTTACTTGGTTACTTTAGTCATGAGAACAAAAGATGGGCTATGGAAGTCCAGTCCAGTCCTGGTCCAAATGAATGATGTAGATGGGCCCTTTAAGCTTTTGTTTGCTAAAGCCCATCAAAGTTTAGATTCACTCAATTGCGTCTGAAGGCCCATTTAAATATAACGGGTCCTTACCCGTTACAGAAAAAGTGACTTGACTGTAGTATCCATGAACCGAAAGCAATTGGTCAAACTTTTTTGCTATATAAAGGTATCAAATGAGTTCAATTTTGTTATATTGACATGTAAATTTGTATTCATTGGGCTTACTAGTTAACTTTCTATAACAAATGTAGCCAAGAAACGTTCAAAACATAGTAATTAAGCAACCTATTACATTAAATAAAATTACGTCAAAATCTATAATACTATAATATATATTACTGTTTACTGGTATATAATCCCTGTGAGCTAAAAATCATGATATAGCTTTTATAATTGGTCATTCGAACGAAAAGAGGCGTATTCAGAATTTCGAGATGATAAATGCACTGTTATAAAAAGATTGATCTATGATAAAATCTACCACCAATAAATTTGACCTCTAACATCAACTAAAATTTCATCATCACAATCATCAATATTACTATTAATCGTCATCCAACTTCACCATCATAAATTCATAATTATCATCACTGATATTAACCATCACCATCATGTCAATCACTACAACACCAATCCCTCCTCCACCATCAAAATTGTTATCAATATCTTTATTAGTTAGTAACACCAATCAGTGACGCTAACAAACGCTACAAACCATCTTCACCATCATTCACATTTCACAAACATAAATATTTCATTTTTTCTTATCCAATAATAATTCTACTGTTTTAATATTAATATTTACTAATATAAACTATAAAAAATTATTATGTTTATATTCTATTTTAATTCTTTAATATTAGATTAGTAGTTTTTGGTTTTGAGAAGGAAATCATGAAGTACTAAAACTGAGAGATTGCATATATGATATACATATTTATACATTATTCATTATTAAGAATATTTACACATCAATACGTTATTCTAACACGATGGTACAAGCTACAAGACGGAAGAGTAGATAATTTGACTTAATTAAATAGGCGTACGATATAGGTTCCAATTATTTTTTTCTCTTTTGCAAATTTATGAAATTGAAGATGAAGTTGTATTTAGTTTTTGAAGACTAATATTTTATTTATTGTTAGAGATAACGTACAATTGCTATAGATTAGGACAGTGATCTCTATTAGTTATACTTTTGTAGATAGTCGGTAACATTGGTATAGTCAGAAATTTTAATGTATAGCGTATTAAAATTTTATAAATCAAACTACGTAACATTAACAATTAATTTTCTTAATTAAAAAATATTCCAAAAATTTAAAAATCAAACTACATAATATTTAGCTTTAATATTCATGTTTATTTAATGCGAAGTGAATGGACAAAGAAAAAAAGGAGAAAAATTAGTGTAGAATGAAATCTCTTTATACTTCAAGATCTCATTAACCTCTGATAGCTAACAACAAGACATGAAAAATAAAAAAGTAGAATTAAATGAGTTTTATTAAAAGTAATTTTATATAGAGTCTTTATCACTTTTAGTAACTTTATAGAAAAAAAAATATTTGCTAATTATTTTAAATTAAATAATTACTTCGAAATTTTATTTAAATTTGTAAGAAAAAGAAAGAAATTCAAACATAAATCAATCAAAAAATCAACTGCTACTAAACTTTTTTATCCATTTAATTTTTTATGTTGCAAGTCTCTAATTTAATATAATTAATTAGATAATATTATTTTTGCATTTTCTTAAACACAAAAGATGTATTAAGTATGATTTAGAAGTTAATTAGAAGCTTTTTTGAGAAAAAAAAAAGACAATTGCAGTTTGGGTGAATTTAACCAAGTGGGTGGCAAAGACTACAGCTTTGGCTGAGCAATAGAAATCATTGGGCTAAGAATTTCGTTTAAGGGTGTCCAAAATGTATTCTTTAACCATTTGAAATATTATTTTACTTACATCTCTGATGAAGGGTTTTCAATTGGACACCCTCAGCCAAGTGTACTTCGCCCCTGGGTGGTAAACAAATGTGTATTTATTTAACAATTCTGCTCAATAGAAACTACAGAGAATTCTATGATAACTGAGTCTACTTCTCAACTTTAGATTTCACCTCTTTCTACCGCAACAACATTCCACTCTGAGTCTTTTTGCTACCTTACCACACTCTCCACTTTATTTTTCCAAAAAGCTCAAACTAACAAACTACCTGACCTAAAAAACTCAATTTTTTCCTATCATCAATTGTTACAATCTATTCTATCATATTAATGGAACACTTGCAGCTACCTCCACCATCATCATCAATACCAGAACAAATCGCTCATGATCAAATGAATTATGTTAAGTCGTTACAAGCAGATCAACTCCTGCTAAGTTGGATCTTTTCTTGTGTGACTAGTTTAGATACCGTCTTCGACGTTTGGATTGTTTTTTCAAATATATTTTACATAAGCAATAGTGTTCGAATAGTCAAATTGCACATCACCTTGCAAAATATGATTTTTGATAACAAACCACTGACTCAATTTCTTTTTAAAGCCAACGCTATCGTTGATGAGCTTGTTGTAGTTGACACACATGTGTTTTCTGATGAATTATATACCACTATTTTTCACTTACTTTCTTGTAATTACCACCACATCATTACAATATTACTGTAGAAAAGTTATATGTGTTCTTTTCTGATCTCTCTAGTATATTTATGACTCATGATATCCTCATTAGAAATCTCGATACCAAATCTCCATTGTTGTCGATATTATGGCCAAAGACCTTCATCTGCACGTCCCTCTTCTTAGAAGGTTGTGTGCCAGTTTAAGTTCCAACTGAAGCAGGATAAATGAGTGAAATCAAGGTTTCTACAGCAAGCTTTTTCTTTGTAAGTTGAAAGAGAACAATTATGTGTTCAAGTTAAAGTGTAGCAAGATAATTTTATAGAGAAGGTAGAGGGAAACATGCAAAATTATAAAAAAAAAAAAAATCCAAAAGTGTGAGAGTTAAATCTCTACGTTGAGATTTCAATATGAAAGATAAAAAATAGAGACGCTTAAACGAGACATTTCTCATATGACAAAGGGTTCAGTAACCTATGCAGAAAGTTCTAGCTCTGATACCAATTTGAAAAAAAAATTTATTTATAAACTCCTGTCTTTTACTATATTAAATATATAGAAAACCCTATTTATAATACTAACAACTGGGATTAGAATTCTCTCTAACTATTTCCTCTGTCCCTTGTTATTGTCCATTTTTGAATTAACACACCTATTAAGAAAATAATGATTGATATAGTGAGTTTAACATTTATCCCTATTAATTATAAAATTAATGAATTAAAAGTTTAAGTTTTTCAAGAAATTCTACATATTTCAAAGTAGTTGTTGACACCCAATTTTGGCCTAACATTTTAAAAATTCGTGATTTTGAAGCTTTATTTATTTAATAGCAAATTTTGGTCCGATGATTTTAAAATTCATACATTTTGAGTCAAATAAAAAAAAAATCTACCTTTCCCACATTGTCTCTCAAACAATTTTCAATTTTGCAATAGTCCCACATCGGTATTTCATCCTTTTGAGGATTTTTGAGTTTCTATATAAGCTCACTTCATTCACTATTTTTAGGAGAGGATTTTGGAGGGGAAGATTAAAGAGTACCCATAAAATTTTGAGAATTTTTGGTTCCATAGCTCAAATTTTAAAGTGTTTTTTTGTGGTTTTTCGAGTTGAGGAGGTGAAGTCGTCTCCAGGTAAATTTTTTTCTTTCTTAGCCTTGTTTTATTTAATTCCTAGCTCTTTTATGTTTTCTGTTTATTATATGTAGCTTGTTTTGTTTTTTAGTTTAATGTAGTTCTAAAAGTCAATTAATATTTGTGTTTATTGTAGTTTTAATATTAGTATTATTTTACGGTTTGATGTTTATTTATTTATTATTATTATTATTTTAAAATTGTTAGTCAACAATTTGCTATCTTAACTTTTCAGGGTTTTGTTATTATTCTATTTTAATGTTATTTTTAATTTTTATATATTACGCTATTGTTGTTTCCATTTCTAATTATGTTGTTTTGGTTTGGTTGTTGTTTTCCATATTCTCTTGGGATAAGTTTGTTATGTTTTATTGATGTTCAGGTTATATTAAATATATTTGTGAAAGGGGCCAATGAAAAATCTATCCGTCGGGTTTAGAGGCCTTTCCATTTTAAAAGACGAAATTTTAATTTAAGTGTATATATAATTTTAGTTGTTGGAATTGGCCGATGAAGAAATTACCGTCGATTTCCAAGGCCTCCCATGTTAATAAGGTTTTATTTTTAAGTTATTATTTGAGTTATTCATTTTTATTTATATTTATTTAGCACTAACTCTTTTACTAAGTGTCTTTACAGGTACCCGGAGGTGCTTCTCCTTAAAATTATTCAAAAAATTTCGAATCGTACTTTATTTCATTATTATGTGAATATTGACGTTAGGCATACTTTAGGCGATTATTATTTTATTTTATTGTGTATATTGCATGTTTATCATATTTGTATATTATTATATTCTTCCTCAATTTGAAAAAAAGAATGAATTCAGTCGGGAACCACAATTGTGGATTCCGAAGGATGCCTAACCCCTTCCCTTCGAAATAACTTGAACCCCTTACCTAGAATCAATTTGGTTTGGTAGATTAATAATTGGTTTCCTAGTTTTCCTAAAATTAGGTGGCGACTCATTTTTAAAACTCGTTTATTTTTTTAAAACTTTGTTAAAATTGAATCAATTAATTATTTTTTGAGTTGCCGCGATGTTTCGCCCTATTTTAACAGAGTAGGGATGTAAACAGTAGTTAATGAAGGTATAATAGGTAAAAAAAATTTATCCTTTCTTGATCTGTCAAATATGACAAGTAAAATAAAAATTAGAAAAAGTTTAGGAAAAATAACTTAAATACACAACTATAAGTTTTTTATTTTCTAATTTTCCCTACTTTTTTAAAAAGTTACTTAAATCCCTTTTTTATTTTGTAATCATAATACTGTAGATACATAACATTCTCTCTCATCTGACACACGTTTCCCCTATGTCATGTCTATTTTTTCTCCACAAATACATTCAATCAACTGAATCCTTTTTAACCATAACTACACTTAATATCAATTTTGAATTTCAAATTATTACTCTCTCAATCAAACACGTTTCTTAACAACCAACAGTACTTGTATGAGACTCCATACAATTTTTGACACTTGAATTTGTGGGCCCGTTTATACTCTTTTATCACCATTTCTATATTTTTACCTTCCACTCACCACCGCTGCTTAGTTCTCCTCATTCGCACCCCTATTCTTTTTCCTTTTCTTTATTTTTATCTTTTTTTATTATTTTTCACGAAATGCAGTTCTTTAAAAATGTAAATGTGAAAGATGCTGAAAATATATTCTTTCTTTTGGTAATTGAAAAAAAGTTAAAACTAAAAGACAATAAATGATATATTAAAGCATGCACTTATATACAAAGAAAATAAATGAGGTTGACACGGTCTAATAGAAGTTAATTATTTTATTTGACTATTTTTTATTCACAAAATTTCTGAGAATATTTAATCATAACTAAATATTAATGAAAATATTAAAATTAGAGATGATTGATCATGCTAAATTTAAGTAATTTTTAGGTATACATACTTAAAACACTTTTAAATGCTTAAGTTAAATTTAGAAATAAAAAGATAAAAATGTTGAAGAGAGATAATGTTTTTTATTTAAAAAATTAATAAATAATTTATTTGTTGGAATAACTAGAATATCTTCAAAATTGGTAATATTAAAAAATATACTTATTATCCAATATTTTTAATAGTATCAAACAGACACAAAACACCAATAATAGTATTAAACTAAGTCAAAACTCAAACTAATTCTGTTTCATTCACTTTAGAATATAAATTATTAGACGCAATTATTTTTAATAAAAAATATAAACTATTTATCTAAATAACATGCAATAATCAGTAATTTGACTTAAAATAAACTTCTCCATAACTACTTATTCAAAAATAACAAGCAAACTCATAAATAAAAATAAGAAAAAGAGGACCTTTTTTCCCTTCTGTTTCGATTTTATTTTATACAACAAATCTATTAAATAAAATGACGTATTTGTACCATGAATTCAATCTAAAATTGATTTTTTTTAAAAAAAAATGTATTTGGAAGTTAATTTTATTTTTATTATTAGATAGAAAAATGAAAAAGAAAAAAAGAAAGAAAAAAGAAGAGGGGTGGGTGGATAAGGGAAGTGGGTGGGATGGTGGGTAGGAGGTAAAAGAGTATAAATGGACCCACAAATTCAAATATCAAAAATTGAGTGGAACCTCACATATCTATTGTTGGTTCGGCCTTTATCATCTTAAATTTTTTTGAAAATTAAACAAGTAATTAGAAATGAAGATAATAACAAATTCTAACTAAACATAAATAAGTCAATAAGCATAAATAATAATATACTGATTTCAAAATTTAAAATATAACTTCAAGTTGAATTTAAAGTTTCATAATCAAATATATATATATATATATATATATATATATGAAGAACCTATAGAAGGTGACGTGACACCTCTCTATTACCTCCATTCATTTTTTATTATTTTCTTTTTTTTACTTGACATTTTTTCTTATAAAATCATCTTCTTAACTTGTACCTGTTCAATTATATAAATTTTATTCTTAAATTAGTATTAATAATATTCACAACTCCCAAACCTTTCATGTTCATAACTTTTTAAACCTTTTACATTTATAACTTCTAATTATTTAATGTGAAAGGTCACATTAACACTATAAAATCACAATAAAACTGTGTGTTATTTTGTAGTCATCTTTGGTTAGAGAATTAGTAGAAGACATGTTACAATATTTGTAAGCTTTGAAGTGCATTATTTTTTTCAAATATTATTTCATATATTACTTTTAATTAGCAAGAAAGGCTAATATGTTAGCATATTTTTATTTCTTCTAGATAAATTATTTTATTTTGTTATCTTTGAGATTCATTTTATGGCTAATAATGTATTTGTTATTATTTCTCTTGATTCTTATAGATAGGATGAAATGATAACATCAAGTGAAGGAGATTAATGGATTTTGAGCTATATATATATTGATTATTCTTTATTTTTTTAAGTGCTTAAAAAATGTTTCTATTATATTATTTCCTTTTGAATTATGTATGTTTTTATCAAAAATGATCATGTGGGAGAATTTATTATTAGATGTAATTTTCCCTTTTTTTTTATGAGATATAATATTTTATTTGTTATCTTTGAGATTCATTTTAGGACTAATAATTTATTTATTATTATTTTTCTTGACTCTTGTATATAAGATGGAATGAAAATTCAGAGATGGAGATAAATGGATTTTGAGCTATATATATTGAATATTCTTTATTTATTTTGGGTGCTTAAGAAGTAATGTTTCTAGTATATTATTTATTTTTGAATTATTTGTGTTTTGACAAAAATGATTGTATGTGTTTAAATGAATTTTTCTCCTTATTCATTATCTTTTTGTTCTTTTGGTAGATAATTTTTTGACTTATTTAATTATATTTTGCCGATTGTATGAGATATATCTATAATGAAAATGGTTAGACATTCTTGCATAATTTGATTTTACAAGGAAAAATAATTTGATATATCTAATATAATTACAACTCTTTCTTTGTTGAAATCATACATTTAATATTACTTGTTTGTGTTGGTGAATATGTAAATCCTGAGTTTTTTAAAGAAAAATATTTAATTAATTATCTTTAGACCTCTATATGATTTTTAGATAATTTGATTATATTATAATGATAACACTCTTCAAAAATAATTATTTGCTCAGGTAAATTCATCTCTCACTTTTTAATTGACAATATTAGTTTATTGTGTTTGTGGTGTATAATATTTTAAAACGTAGAGTAGAAAATGAGTAAATGAATAGTGATATGCTACTTGAAGAAATACGTACATATACTTCCATAGTCCGGCGAGACAATTTTTATCAACAAAAATGATAGAACATAAAAATGTAAAGTTAATTTATAATTTTTACAATACAGTTGATTTAATTAAAAACAAATTATTTATTAATGTGTAAAATTGCAATCCTCAATTTTTCATTTTTGTTGTTTTTTAGAAGATTTCAAGTTATCTATTAGTAAGTCAAGTTGCCGTTTTTATATTTTTCATATTTGTTATTTTTCGGGAGTTCTCAAGTTATTTCAAAATTGCGATTAATTTATAATTTTAAAAATATAGTTGATTTCCTTCCTTTCTATTTACTTATAATAAAATATTTGTCTCAATAACTCTAATTTGTTTGTCTTTTCATTTTCTATAATTAATGTTCTTTATTAGTGTAATAACTAATAATGAACAAATATTACTCCTATTATGTTACAAACAAGTTCATAGCCATATTATTAGTCCTCTTAGTTACTGTAACTCTTTATTTTTAGGAATTTATTATATTAAATGTAATATTTATTTAAAATGTGAAATACTATTCTATTTTTGTGTTTGAGCCAAACAAAACTAAAAGAAATAGGAATTTGTATGTGTCATTTTTTGAATCTTTTTTGCGTAGCTATTTTTCTCTCTTGTTCTCTTTTTGTTATTTTTAAATTTTACATTATTTTTTTCAATATAAGTTGTCCCAAAAAATAATTGAATATCTAAATCTAAATATAATAATAAGATATGGATTTAACTAATTAAGATTATTATTTTTCATCATTTAATGTTAACTTTTTTTAATTTAAAATTTAATTATTAAAAAGTTATCAATACAAATATTAAATTAATCTAATATTGTACAATAAAAATAATTAAAACATGTGATGATTGGGTGATGACGAGGACAAGTAATAGTAATTGTGAATAATGATCAATAATAGTGTTGGCTAACTATATAGTCATGAATAATAACTATTAATAGCAATTTGAGTTACTAAGAACATAATTTAGAAGATTACAAATAAGCATAAAAAAACGACCAAATTTCAAGTTTACATAAATATATATAAATTATACCAAAAAATAAATAAAAAAGAAAAAGATGATCACAAGTTTACATTTCAGTAGTTCTAATTTTACCCATTTCTTATTACATTCTCTTTTTCTTTATGAAATTTAATTTTAATATTTCACTTGCAGAAGTTCATATATATTGATTTCTTAATTAATTTCATATTTAATCTAAATATTTTTTATAACTTCTCTTCTATAAAATTATGTGATTAACAAAAAATTCCTTTTATTAAAATAATTATTGATATTAATATGTAATTTTATTTCATTTTTTTTCATAACCGCGTGAAGCGCGACCAAATATACTAATCTTCAAACAAATGAAAAGCTATTCTAAATAAAGAAATAACTTTTTTATAGATCAATTTAGTGCAGTAGTGCCACGATAAAATCATAGTTTTTTTAACCAAACTTTTAGAATACGCTTATTTGAAAAATAATTACTTTTTGGAGGATATATTAGTGTTTCGTAATCATTTATCTAAATATTTTTGTCAATATAAAATAGCAGCTTAATTAATATTCTCTCCGTTCGATATTATTTGTCATAATTTTTATTACTAGAGTCAAATTATAAAAACTTTGACTAACATTTTAAGATGAATTTTTTCATCATATTAATATACAAAAATTGCAATTTATAGTACTTTTCATATAGTTTTAGAATATCTATTTTTTTTTAAAAAATATCGAATTAATGTGATCTAATTTACGTTTGAAAATTAGTCAAATTGACTTTCGATAAGCGCAATACGACAAATAATTCCGGACGAAGGGAGTACTTCAAAAAGTAAATAAAATACAATACCTTTTTAATTTCTAAAAATAACTTCCTCCATTACTCAAAATTACTCTCTCTCCCATTTCTTTCATATCATTTTTAGAGTCAAATAATAAGAAGTTTAATTAATATTTTATGTATATTTTTTATCACATTACTATTTAAAAAGTTATAACTTTTAATATTTTTGAAATTAATTAAATTAACTTTTAGAAAGCTGGTTAAACTAAAAAAAAAATCGAATTGAGTAATTTTATTGCTTAAAACTTAGCCAACCACGTCAAACTTTTTTAAAAATAAATAAACACGTGTTTTTGGCCAAACAAGCTATCACACAACCCCATTTTTGGGGGCTTTTATCACTTGCCAAATTTTCAACCATAGTCACTGCTGCTGCTGCCATGGCTACTCATAGCAATTTGAAGAATGCTTTGATTGCGTTTCTTGCTCCACTTCCCTCTTTACTTTTCTATCTATCTTTCCTTCGCCATTATCATGAAGATCATCCAATCTACAATTGGTGTTACCACCACCCTATTCTGTTTGCTAATGTCTTGTTTTTCTTCAATGTCAATATCCTCTTCTATGCCATTAGTTATATCCAATCTAGTCACTGGGTAATTTTATACTAACCAATTTCTTGTTAGATTTGATTTGGGTTTTTGTTGAAATATGGTAATTTGATTTGTATTCCAAAATTTACTAGGCTAACTTGGATTTTATCATTTCGGGCTATTTGATGAATTGGGTTATTGTTGGAATTTGATTTTCAGATGATAGATTTGTTCTGGACTGTGATTCCAGTAATGCTAGTGCATTTCTATGCAAATCATCCACTGGCACAGTATAATGTATGGAGGTCTAAGGTGGTTATACTTTTGACTTGGATTTGGAGTATAAGACTTACTCATAACTACTTCCGTCGCGAGAATTGGCAATGGGGACACAGGCAAGATTGGAGATTTACAGATATGAGCCACCAGTATGGCAAGAACTGGTGGTGGATATCTTTCTTTTTTGTTTATTTCTCTCAGCAGGTGAGATTCTTTATCTGTTTGATTAAATGCCCTAATGAACTCAGTTCTTTGTTTCTTTTCTGTTCCTTATTTATTATACTAATGGCTAGAAACTGTGTAAGCCTATGAACAACAGATTAGCAAGCAGTCATCAATTTATTGTTGAAATGAAACACATAATTTGTTCGTGAACTATTTATTCATTCAGAATTGAGGACTTTGTTTAGATGGTATTAGAAAATATGTATGATCATTTATGCAACTTCACTCAATGTCAGACTTCTATTCTAGTAATTTTGTGATGCAATGAGAACTGAGAATTCAAAGCCTACTGATATTGCCTGTTTTAGAGTTTTCTTTCCCTTTGATATAGCATACCTAATTGCTTTAATAGATTGTCATGTTGTCTTCAAGTGCTCAATCAAGCCATAAAAGAGTTTGCCTCACAAACAAGAAATGCTTTCTAAGTTCTTCCCTCAAAGTTTTTGTTGTTTGGATGATACCATCTCTAGTTTTGATACCAAACACGGTTCTATGAATTATTTAGTCCATTTATGTTTTTATAAGGCAATTCTCAGATGCAAAATGATCCATTATTTCACAATTACCACTCACTTTAGTTAGTATTTTCTACTTGCGCGACGATATAAACAAAAACATTGTTTGCTCAAAAGCATGGTACTGGTAAAGATCATACCATGGTGGATTTTCACTGAAGGACCAACCTTCTTGGCCTTCGCCAAGCATTAGCAAACAGCTTTCCAAGCATTTTCGACAGCCATTTTATTGTTTGAATTAATTGTGTAAAGTCAAGTCTGGTTGCTGTAATATCTTGAAATGTGACAAATTGAATTTGCAGTTCGTCTGGTGGTGGAATGGAGAGACATTAGTGACTCCTTTATCATACCCTATGGTTTTATTTATTTTTGACATTGTTTTGCAGATTTTTCTGATCGGTATATGCCTGCCTATGTATGTTGTCCACTCTGAAGACAAGCCATGGAATATCTGGGATTTCATTGCTGTATTCATCTGCTTGTCTGCCATTATAATTGCTTATTATGCAGATACAGAGCTCTACAATTTTGTGAGCAGAAACCAGAAACTAAAAGAGCTTGGCAAGCCAATGGTTCCCAATCTTGATGAAGGCCTCTGGAGGTATTCACGACATCCAAACTATTTTGGAGAGCAGTTATGGTGGTGGGGACTCGTCCTATTTGCCTGGAACTTGGGTCAGACTTGGACTTTTGTTGGTGCACTCGCTAATAGCTTGTGTCTTGCACATGTCACTGTGCTTGTTGAGAATAGGATGCTTAAGCAAGCCTACAGAGCTGAAGCATACAAGCTCTACCAAAGGACAACATCTGTGTGGATACCATGGTTCAAGTCATCCGCAAAAGGGAAAGATAAGGAAACTTGAGTCTATTTTCAATCTCTTTGGTGTCTTCCTTTGTTAAATGTCCACGATAAGATTTAGAATTATTGAATAAATAATCTACTAATGTGCATTCTAATTATGTGTCTTTTACAATTCATTTGCTTGCAACTGTCCCGTCTCATTCATCCAATAGCCTGAAAGCTTGCTAAGAAGAAACAAAAATATGAGGATTGTTCTGCAGAAACATGCATAATACATGTAAGAAGGTAGGAAGAAATCAGACCAACTGAAGCCAGATATCTCAACATGTATTATATGTTGAAGGGAATTCGAAGAATGGACAAAAACAACAACCAAATTACTTGCTTATATGTTTAAAAAACTATCATCTCCATACACTTGTAGTTTAGTCCAGCATAGAATTGAGAATTGTCCCCACTTCTATCTCACTGTACTTCCTGATGTTGTTTCTCAATCCAACATCTGTTTCTTCCTTCCGTCCAATTTGATTTGCGGCAAAATTTGCAACTGTTAGTAAGTCTGACATACAAAAAAATGAATATTTCTGTAATTCTTTCATTAGAATAGCGACAAGAGAATAATGTGAAACCTTTAATCCATTGAGATCATGCTAAAAGGGAGAGAGCTCAAGAACTTTAAGATTTGAGCTCATGATTTGTTACTGATGGCAGAATCATAGGCAAAGAAGTGCTTCATACATATAACTCCCAAGCTGGTTGTAGTAGTAAGTAGATAATATGATGAAGTTGTCTTGGTAGAAATATGACCTGTTTTACTGATCTTACAGATTTCTTCCTTCTAGTATCAGTCTCCTTTACAACACATAAAATTTCATACCTTGGGCTTAAATCTTATTCCGATACTTCCTGGAGAGCTGTCAATGGAAAGAAAAGCAAACAATATAGAAAGAAATTTGTTGAATTTTCCATGGCTACACTTAAGATAAAGCTTGATCTAGTAGAAGCATTGAAGATAGTCTTGGCCTCTAGAGTTGGAACTTTAGTTGTCTTCTGCAGCAATTTATCAATCAAATATTTAAGTCTTATTCCTGTTTACTTGCAACTAAAAGAACATTCTTATTTCAGTTTGCTTACAACTATCTCTTTTTAAAATCTTAGTTCAGTTGTTGGGGAAGTATGAGATCTTGAGAATGTAATCTTGATACTCCCTCAACCATTTCTCATGCTGAACAGATTTATTATGAGAGATCAGGACTTATGTTTGCAGTAGAAGGGTCTTTTTTATGAACTCGTTATGGAGTTATTTTTTTTTTAATCAAAAGAAAAGAGAAGGCACATTGCTCATGTGAAGAACCAGTACGTGGAGTTTGTACAGTTCACCGAAAATATTTGTATTAAAAAATAGAAAAACCATGTATATATAGGCCATGTTTTTAATAGGATTCATCAATCAATAACAAGTACATCTAGTCTAATCTCTAGAAGTGGAATGTACATGAAATTTGGGCCACGAATTAAACTATGCCTACAAAATTGAAAATAACTAGTTGCAACTCTATGCCTTGTCTTCTATACTGTTTGCATTAACTCCTTCTGGTGTAGCTGTTCCTTTGTTAGCGTTGAGGTAGCATCTGCAAACTTCAAGAACAGCAGCAACAAAGGCCAACGAAGCAAGAAAAGCAATGTAAGCATTCTTCCAAATCCCGACATCCATCATCTGGAAACCTTTGAAACAATTGAGAATTCCCATTATAATAGTACCATAACCAGTGCACCAGTGATAGATATTCCAATACACCCTGTATTTGTGTTCCTTTGATGGCCGTAGACGATGAGCTAACACTTGTAATGTTGCAAGCACTAAGAGTGCAGCACCAATGTACCTATGACAAGTGTGTTGTTTAACTGAAGAAGATTGTCTCCCAAGATAAAATCCCAAACCTCCACCAGCAATACCAAGAAAATAAGCTATACTTTGACAATAAATATGTAGATTGAACCACAAAGCTGGATAGTACTCTTGTAATGGTAGATATCTCAATCTAGCAAGAACAACACCAAGTGGCATCATCATTCCCCAACTAACCACATTGATAACACCATGTGCTATCTTTATCTTAGACCTTGAATTTAGTTTTACATTATGACTACTCATAGCCACAGTTTTCCCAGAATGGAAATTCAAAGTCCCAAAAGATCTCAAGTTATCTCCTGACATGCCATGACTTCCTGGTGTATCATCATCTTGTAGTGCTCCTTCTTGCCAAACATGATTCACAACATTGCTTCCATTCATAGGTAGTTCAAACCTCGCAAAGATAATGACTTGTCCATTGATATACTGGGCTGAAACATTATGAACCGTAAAGCTCAAGTCACCTTTCACAAGGGTGGTTCCATAGGTGTCGATAGGTGACGTGTATGCTTCGAGAGTGCCATCAGAACGTTGTAATGCAACAAAAGCCTGGGAGCCGATCATACCTGTAGATGTTGGGTTTATAGCCCAAGCAAGCCATCTTCCATGCTGACTTTCAGACTTCCTAAAGGCGATATCGACAGTACGAGAAGTCATGTCGTAATTCCAGTGAATAAAAGAATTCAAAGTATGAAGATGGCTGCATGAATCGTAGGATTTTCCATGGAACTGGAAATCGGAGCAGTTGGTTCGAGCATATGATGAGAGAAAGCATAGGAAGAAAAAGAAGCAAAAAAGCAAGAGGTTATTAGAGTATGCCATCAAGTAGGTAGTTAATTTCTTATGATGAGAGGGTGGTGTATTTATAATATGAGTGAACTAGGTTAGTCAAATTTGGAAATTAGGATCTATAATCCCATTATGAGTGGGAGTAGGAAAACTTAACCTTTTTTCTAAAAGATTAGTACTAATTTTGTAATATAAGGTAATTTTTTTTATAAAAAAACGCTTTTAATTTGAATATTTAATTAAACTAATCCCATTTATGGATGGACTAGGCTATACTAGAATCTGGAAGTAAATCACATTATGAATGTGAATAGGAAAACTCACTCACATAAAAATATTAGGAAATACTACTACTATCATTCTCTACTATAGAGATGTATAAGACGTCTCAATTTATGAGAAAGTAATAAAATAGTTTTAGATAGTTGGATCATTTGATCAAATATTTATGTACAATAGAGTGAAAAAGTAGTTACTTTCTAAGTTATAAAAAATAATGCATATACGAATTGTGGTAAACAATATGAAGGATGTAATAGATAGAAAATCACATATAAATTAGGCTGTGTATAAATTTATAAATTCCTGTATGAAGATTTTACTGGGAATATTTATTTGAGAATGTTCGTTGATATTCCGAAAAGAATAAAATTGGGTAAGTTAGGATATGACCCATTTTTAGTTTTTTAAGGATAATTAGAATACAATGTATTTGGGTGATTTAGTTTATAAAAGGGCAATTTTAAATATATACCATAAAGTAATTAGTTTACAATAAATATAGTCATGTTTTTATTACATAAAAAATAGCCAAAAATTATAGCAAAAAAATACACTAACTCACAACATAACTCGCAATAAGTCATAGGAAATATACATTAAATATATAATATATCTCACTTATAAATGAGTTATGCACTTACATTATTATATACACAAAAAGCTGAATATAGCTTAACTATATACAAAGTATACATTGATTATACATGAAGTATACACTAACTATTCAATCTCTATCAACCAAAAATCACTTCTAAATGGTTTTAAATTTTAGGTCTGAAATCCTCTCGATGTTTCAAGTCTTTCGGAAGAATAATAAGAAGAAAACGACACAAAGAAAAAGGAGGGAGGGAGGGGAGGGGGGGTCATACTAGAAGGATTATACAAATGTACCCGCAAATTATACAAATATGCAAATTAAATAAAATCTGTGAATTATACAAATGAAACAAGCTACAACTTATAAATATTCATACTATAATAATAGAGTATAATTAAATTCATCATAATGACTATATGCGAAAATTCCTCAAATACAGTTACATCCTAGTATAGTCCATAAAATTACTTTTACATAATTTAGCTAAGGTGTCCAATGCTTATTTGAATTGGTCAACAGAGGAGAGGCCCTAAAACACTGTCATGGCCACAGCCCCCTCTCAACTTCCAAAAAATTTCAAAGTAATTAGTACTAAATAATAGATTTTGAACCTAATTCAACACAACAAGAATTATCTCAAAATTTATTCCACAACTTCAAAATCGCAAATTACAAATGTGTGGTAAATTATAAGAGCAACATGTCAATCACTTTCAAAATATTTGATAATCTACTTTTGTCTTGATTCATGATATCTCATCAATTGAAATAATAGGTCATTAGTACTGAATCTACATCTCCACATCTCCATAGAAGATTTTATTTTGTTGTTTTCATAGAAATCAATTGGTGAAGTTTGACTAAATTTTAATTTGTAAAATAGTGTATAGAATCAAAATAATATTGTATTTGAGCTAAAAAAAATATCTTATAATTTTGTATAATCTTTTATATTGGTACTTGGCAGTCTAATATTGTATATGAAGAATGAATGTCTTGTATATTGTATACCAGATATATATTGCTTTATACCGAATTGTGTTTTGTGTATTTGGGTATATATTGTTATATATCGAAATTGTATTTTATATATATATATA
>NC_028638.1:38391171-38406494 GCF_001406875.1 Solanum pennellii
ATATATCGGGTATATGTTGATTTTATAAAAATAAAATATCGATCATTTTAAAATTAAGAAAAAAGAATCATTCTTAGTGTGAAAAGATGGTATATAACATGTGAAAGAATCATATTATAGAATAACTAGTTACTATCATTATTGATTAGTCGATATTCGTAAAACTATGTTTATGAAAATTTATAATTTACAAACATTTATTTATAAAAACAACATGGAGATATATGATATTGTAATACAATGCATTAGAAAATTATTATATCTTGTGTATGAAAAGGCGAACCTAAAATTTAAAAAATTCGAATACACCAATATTAAGCTAAAAAAATAATAATTCTAGTTATAGAACCCTGGTCACATGGGTGGATGTCTAAGCATGTACTAGAGGTACAAATCACATATTTATACTTTTCATTGGCCATCGTTAATTATATTAAGTTAAGTTTCTATAAATAGACATACATATATACAGAGGCGAATCCACCTTATACCGTGGGGTGTCAACTGACACTACTTCACTGAAATTTTTTAGTATATATATATATAGAAAAATCTGAAAAAATAAAACAAGAACTACAAATATTATTAATGACACTCTTTCATCAAGTCGACTCTGTGGCTTGTTTTGCACGTCCCGCGAAATTGTTAGTCCACAGAGTGTTCGCAAATTTTTAATTCTAATAATGTCAAATTTATTTTATTTTTGGGGCATTTTGAGAAAAGTTTCAAAGGGATTCTGCCAGAATAAAAGGTTCCACGCGAGCTCCCGTTCTGCGGCGTGGTGGTAGCACCGCTAGGGGAGCCTGCAGTTGGTAGGTCAAATCCCTCTGTCCAAGTGATTGAGTTGAAGCTTTGGGCACAGAGCGGAGCGAGCCCGGGGCATTCCAGCCTGTTTTAGTGGGGGGCCGCGCTAGTTAAGTTAACCTAAAATAAACCAATTGAACTAGAATACAATTTGTTACCATTATATTTATTACTTGTTCAAATCGAAGTTGGACAAAATAATAAGCTATAAAGTAAAGCCTAAGTTGAAAAGAAACCTTCAAGTCTGAAAGTGCTATTGACGTAGGTGGCTTGATACTATTGCGGCTTTCTCTTAATTGTATAACTTTTCTTTTTATCTCCGATCTTCATAGTTTTAATTGAAATTTCTTGGATAATCATCAATTTTTTATGGATTTAATTTCTTAAAATTGTTTAAAGTTATCTAATTTATTTAAGTTTGTAATTCAGATCAATTCAATGGAGAGATATTATTCTAAAGTATCTTTTCAAAGATTTTAAAATCAAGTTCAACATCTCAAATTTCTTTTAACTTAGAGGAAGAAAACGCTAATGAGTCGGAAAAACTCAAATTTCTTTGAACTTAGAAGAAGAAAACGCTAACAGTTGGAACAAGGCCAATACAGTGAAAGTAACTTCCTTAAAATTTTATTCCGAAGAAAGGTTACCAATTCGAAAATATCATTTGAAAATAACCGTGATGCAGTAAAAATATTGTATCTTCGAAATGGTCCTTTTTCGACCTCAAAATCATCAATTTTCTCAGTCAATTTTTTATTTTTATGATGACTCGCGCCGTTTTAATTCAAAATGATTTCATGAGTATGATTGGTTGGAGTATAGTGTAACAAAAGATGCGGCATTTTGTCGCCATTGACATTTGTTTCAAGATGAAAACGTTACTCAAGGAGTATGCGATGCATTTTCAATCAAAAGATCTACATCTTGGAATAAGAAGCGCAACCTTGATGTGCATAGGGGTAAACCCAACAGTGTTAATGATTAATCAAGAAGAAATTGTGAAGATTTACCGAAACAAAGACAATCTATTCAAAGTGTATTTTATAAACAATGTTTTTATAATATGATATTTTTATATCAATTATTAATCATTTATTTTTTTTAATATCGATATCACTTATATAAAATTTTGTGTACGCTACTACATATATATACATGATTTTTTTTTTCAAATTAATGAGTGCACGTACACCTCCAAATGGATTCCCCTCTGTATGTATAACCTATAGTTTACTCATTTGATAAAATTATTTATGACTGAGAAACTTTTAATAATTTTCACAAATAGTAAGATATTCATATTTTTTATATGCCCTAGCTAAAAGGATAGATGAGTATAGTGGACCTGCAAATCAGGTCTTGGTTGAGGCATATCGACGCAGAAATATAAGTGGCTACTTGAATCCAGCCAATCTGCTATATATGGTCCCGCCTTTAGTTGTCAATTTTTACTTTGGCTTGATTGATACGAGAGATAAATTATATTTTAATTAATTTTAAAATAATTTATTTCTCAATCAAATTAATTCAGAATATAATTTTTTTTTTGGAGATCACTAAATAAAAAAGTGTCTTCCTATCATCATATAAATAAAACACAAAACGTACTACAAGACTTCATTTTTCTTTTTGGCCCACGACAATTAAGAAAATGAATTGTGTGGGAAAACATAAAAAAAAAAAGAAATAGGAGAGATTTGAATATCTTGAGGTGGATATAAAATAATACTTTCGTGTAGAAGACTTCCAATCTTTGATATCCTTAGTCGCTGTCATCATCTTTATAAATTTTTAGCTTTTTTTATTTTTATTTATTTGTTCGTTTTATTAAAAATAAATATTTATTTTTATTTATTTACTTTAGAAATTCTTTTTCTATTTTTCTATTATTTATAATGCAGTTCACCTGTTAGTAAAATTATTATTTTATTTTTAATTACTTATAAAATAACATATCAAAGTCAAATATGAACGACTAAACATGAACAAAGGGTCTCATTCAATGGCATTTATGTATAGGGCAATGAACTTGTTAAAATATATATATATGTTCCCCAAATTTCAATTGTTTGTATTAGGAGCTGGATGGTCTAAATTTCACAAAAATTGTCATTATCCTTTGCGTGGACCCTAATTATTTTAGGTAGATTTTGTTGAATAATATTTGTTCCAGGCATGTAGCACGAAACTTGCAAGTTTTTGTAGTGAACTCCTTGTCGACTTCTAATTTAGACTCTGCAAACTCTATTTTTGAATATACGTCTTTTTTTTTTTAAAAAAAAAAGTCAAATTCTCGTTCGTTTCATTTTATTTGACATTATTTTCCTTTCATAAAGTTGTTAAAAGCAATGATATATTTTTCCGATAAAGATATTTTGTAGCTATATACACAAATGACAGCTATGGCGTTTTTTAAGTCCAAGGGTTTCAAAAGTTTTATATCGTGTCAATACCATAAAATTTATGGTATATTTAAACAATAAATTTCAAAAAAAAAATTAATTAAATTTTATGCCATGTCAAAGTATATCTAACGAAGTATTTAATAGAGTGTACTTTTTTCGTTTCATATTAACTTAATTTTTGAGGTGAATTGAGAAAAGTAGATTAAAATATAAATTGAACATAGTTTTCTATTTTTGAGCTTATTAATTATTGTTAAATTTATAATTAAAATGACTAAATATTAATTAATTACTAATTTCAATTCTAATTAATGAAGGGTAAAATTGAAAGAATACTCTAAAAGTAGTCTTAAAAATTGAATAATATCTCAAAAATTAAATTAATACGAAATGAAGTAATATTTGTCGGGAAAAAAAAAGAGTAAGTTTCTTATAAGTTCTCTCACAACTCCAACAAAATTAAGTTTTAAAATCTTATCGGAAAAATAGCTCAAACCAATAAAAAATTTTGCAAAATTTTGAAGCAAACGGCACTAAAGAACTCAAGGTTTCACATTGTCTTTTGTGCAAGGTCCCTACTTGCTTTGGCTAAAATCTCTTTAATTTTATTTGTTGTCGTTGAATATAATGTCATACAGTCCTAAATTCAATTGAATTAAAAAAAAATACAAAGTAGTCAAAGAAAAGACGTGTTCCATGCCCCATTTCATTAATATTTTCCTTGTAGTTAAGACGATCATATTAAATGCATGTAAGTAAATTCTGTTGTGGCCTTTAAGAACCCAAAGGGTCACAACTCTTGATCATGAAGCAATAAACTGCCCAACTACTTTTTCATAGTTTCAATTACAAGTAAATCATATCAACAAGTAAAACCAATTTGAATAGTAAATTCATTACATCATATCCCTAACTAAACAATTTCAATTTTCATACTTATAAGCTATAAGTCTCAAAATCGAAACTTTTTCTTGTGTTTGGTATATAAATAAAAAACATTATCCTAAAATGCACATTCATAAATAATCTAGACAAATAATATAGGATATGGTGTTAGAAAAGAATCGAAATTATGAGAGTATGGGTAAGATGAAGTGTGCTGGACGATAGAAATGATACAATCATCACATTTAGCAAACTTATTTTTCATACTTCCATTAACTCATAATCCTTCTTTTTTTTTGTTTAAGCGATTTATATCCTTTAAAAAAAATTGACCAACTGAACGTGAGAAAATTTCTCCATATCGAATATATTCCGTCTCCGTACAAAAGATAAAATTCTAAGGTCCTTTGGCTCAAAGAAGTAATGTAGTTGGACCTATTAACTAAAATTGTACTGCACCAAGCTAATGTCATTTTCCTCACTACCCTGATAAGTGATAACTCAATGCAATTGTAATTAAATTTCTGTTCACCTAATCTCAACTTATGTATATATCTTATCCTATCTTTTTATTTTATGTGTCATTATTTAACTGGACATAGAATTTAACATTTAGATAAATAGTGACAATATAAAATGAAATAAATCAATTTCTAGAAGCAAATAGGACAAGCATACTAAAGTTTGAAAAAGAAAAACATGAAAATGAAGATTGGAATAGGGCATGACCATCCCACCAAAGTGCTTGAAGAAAGTGGTAGACAAGAAAGTAAGGTAACCTAAATTTCTACATAGAAAAGTATAGTGCGCAAGTTGACGTCTATACATAAATGGTGGATAAGGGAATGACAATAGCATAAAAGACAGAGCTGCTTTACATTGTTTTCGTCAGCTCAAATTTATAATGTAAATTATGGTATTTGATATATTTTTCACGTAAGTATTTGATTAAACACAAAATTTAACAAACATACTCTGGAATGCATGATCTTAGACATGTAATGATATTTATGTAACTATAAGGGTAAATATAGGAGGAAAGACAGCCCCTAGATCCACACAGGGCACTTTAATAGAGGTTATCTTTAATCTATTGCTCAACAATTTCATATCGAAATCGGAACTTTGGACCTTTATATATTGAAGATCTTGTTTCCTTGCCAAAAAACATAATAATAATATTCTCAGTGCAGTCATTAACGAGTTTTATTTAGGGTGCGGGGGTTTGATTTTTTTTTATATATTAATTTTTCAATATATAAGTCATTTCATCAAACTATATTGAATATTTTGCTTCTTTTATTATACTCCTTTTATTCCTAATTATTTATCGAATTTTTATTTTTTATTTGACCATTTTTACTTATTCATTTTGACAAATCAAGAAAGTACAATTTTTTTTATCTATTATATGTTCAATTAATTAATTTGAAAAGGTTATAACTTCTTGAAAATCTTAAATTATTTAATTTATTAACTTCATAATTAATAAGATAAATGGTAAGTTCATTATGTCAATCATTGCTTCTTAATAAGTGTGTCAATTAAAAGTGAACAAATAAGAGAATAATTTTTAATTGTAACTTATTTTTACTGTCTAATTTATTATTGTCAAAGTTTACAATTATTAGCTTGAATATACCGCCTTAAAATCGAAACAAGAAGGTGGCGTGAATCCGAGTCTCTATATATAAAATCAGAAAGCATGTTTAGACACACATATAGTTGGATATATAAAAGAATTTGAAAGCATGTTTTAAACCCATAGTACTTTGACAAAGAATAACAAATTAATGAAATAGCTAGGTCCCCATTTTTTTAATTTTTCTTCCGTACCTTAGCATGAGAGTGCAACCGTACTTTTACACCTACACACTTTGAAGTTTATAAATTCTTACCCACCTATATCACCTTTTCTTTACTCACAACTCAACAAATATCCAATACTATCTCCTTTTCCATTTTTTTCTCTTAATAAACAAACTTTTCAATTGTAACTTTAAATAGTAATTATGGAGCATCCTCAGTATTATGCACCCTACCGCCTTGCGGACTCATCATCTCTAGGATTTCCTCTTGGCACTGCCTTTCTCTTGGTTGCTGTTTTCAGTCTGAGTGCTATATTTTCTTGCTGTTATCACTGGCACAGAATCCGCTTGCTTCGTCGACGCGCAGACCTCGAAGCAGGCGATGATCCTGATTCCTTCAAATATAAACTCAATTATAATATGGTAACGAATTTACTCAATTGCTTCTAACATTTCATAATTCCATTCATACGTAAGTATTTACTTGTTATAACAAGTTACGTTTTTTATTTTTAAGATGAGCAAATTTCCTGTGAAATACTTTTACAAGGGTAAAAATGTTATTTATGTTATCGGTGTATATGTTACTTATATACTCTAATTTTTAAGTCGTTGGGTAATCTTTTCTTCCTTAAATAAATCTAATTAATTACGTGAAAATTGCTGTTTGTTCCTTTTCTATATAATACCATTTCAATTATGTATTAAGTGCAAATTTGGAGGTATAAAAATTTCAAGATATTTAATGGAGTTTTGTAAAGTAATATTTATTGTTGGTAAGAAATAAGTAGATGTTCTAGAAAATTAGATATTTGTACTAAATCATAGAATAATCTAAATATATATAAATAAGGACGGTATTGTCAATTGAGTTTTCCAATTTTAATTAGCAATTTTGGACAATCAAAAGTTCTCTCCGGTTATATTTTTCTTCTGTTATTCTTTGTAAAGTTTTAGGCTAAAACAATTTATTTACCTATGTGATTATGTGACATATTTATCAAACTAATTTATTTGTTTTTTGTAAAAATAACTCTGTTTTTTCTCTGTTTTGCAGAGTGAAAAGCAGAACCAAAGCCAAAACATGCCTGCAGTGTTAATGCCAGGTGATGAAGTTCCAAAATTCATAGCATTGCCATGTCCATGTCAGCCACCACGACCGGAAAAGGTAGCTGAAGAGGTGCAGCTGCCGCCTTCGCCTTCGCCTTCGCCTTCACCTAAGCCAATTCGTATGGTAGTGGGATTACTTTTGTAGCACTGATTTTAGAACATTGGAGTGTAATGTATAGATTCAATTGTGGTTCAACCAAATTATTAAGTTTTTTATTTGTAATTAAGGCACCATTTGTCCAATGCCTGCTAAAGTGATTTGTTCAGTGCAACCTTAACTAAAACTTCCCCAAAATCACAACTAAAATTTTTGACCTTGGTAAGTTCAACGTATTTTGACTTGTACGTTTAGGTTCAGGACCGAAAGTCTCCATTTTGTTTGTAACATTAAAGACTATTATACATCAAGGATTATTAAAATATCCTACTCTCAAATATTGTAAGTTTTGAATCCTTGACAAGCAAATTAGTTTGTTCATATCAATTTATGCATGTCACAGATGTTTGATTGGATATAATTTTGACCTTGGTAAGTGTTTTACCTGCTCTAATATCATGTTGAAGTGTGTGACTATCTCATCTAAAAGATTAAAGTGTTTTATAATTTAATTATATTCTTAAAATAGCGAGTTTATCATCTTACCCTCATTAATTATGAATGGAATGAATTAAAAATTTAAGATTTTCAGAAAGTTTTACGCTTTCCAAGTAATTAATTGAACGTATAATAGATAAAAATAAGATTGTCCTTTCTCAAGTTATAAAAATGACAAATAATTAGAAATAACTAAATAAAAAAAATGATCAATTAATTAGAAACATAGAAAGTAATATTTTAATAAAAGCTATTAAAAACACAATCAATAGTTAGTACAACTAATTAATTACGAGTAGTTACAAAGATCTATCAATACAATATTTAATATAATTTTCTCATATTCTACGAATAATACTTTTCCAGGCAAACATACATTTCGTGATCAGATAACCAATGAAATTGAAGAAGTATTATACTACTGTAAAAGCAAATCAAAAAATCTTCTTTTTGTATCTCACCGATGTAGAGTTTTTCACCATTAACTCTAGAGGGTCCCTACTTAGGTAGAATTTTGTGGATAAACATATAAAATTATCATATGTGCAAAGACGTGTTCCATGTCCCAGTTATTTAATATTTTGACATGTAGAGGGAAACACTTAATTAAACGTCACCAATTTCTGTTGCGTCCTTTACATACCCAAAGGGTCACAAATTTTGAAAATATCTTTTCTCTTCCTTTTTTTTATTTGTTTACTTTGCTTTAGTTTACTTACACTATTTTATTTTATAATGGCAAAATTAACATATTTTATATCATTTTACCTTTTGTAATTGTATAAATATTATGATATGTTTAAATCACAAGTTTCATCAATTTTATGATTGTATGAATATTAAGACATGTTTTAAACTCAAAAATTTTACGATTGTATAAATATTAAGACATGTTTATAACTAAAAATTTTTATGATTGTATGAATATTAAGACATGTTTTAAACTCAAATAAGTCATTTTAAGTCTTAATTGCAACTATTTAGGGTACTTATACTTGGTAGTATCAGAATATAACAATATTTTACCAATTCTAGTTAAATAATATAGGAAGAGTAAGAGATTAGGTTCCACAGTTCCACTTTTTCTCTCATCACAATACCTCGCATATCGGTCGGTCTGGTTTTAAAGTTTATCAGATTGTTTATCGATTTGTAGAGATATTAAACTGTTATAGAACCATTAAGAAATTGACATACTAGTTTTTGATTATTATCGCTCGGTTATCAGTTTAACCGTTGAGATTTGACCAAAAAAAACAATAGTGAAAATCATTTAGAAACAAGGTGACGAATCAAATGAGTCATGTTCATGACTTCACAAGTTACATCTTGCTCAAAATTAAACAATTTTATATTGTAAAATAACCAAGTGTTTGAGACAATTAGAAAAAAAAGTAGGAAACCAAACTCTAAGTCAAGAACTTTATATACAAAATGATACTTATAAATATAATTATTTAATTTACTATCGGGTTATTGGTTAACCCGTTAAGAGAAAACCTCAAACCGTTAAAAACGATAGCCCGATAACAAAAAAAATCAAAACTATTATAAAAATCACTAAACCAATAACCCAATATTGATAAACCTATAATTTTTGTTCTATTCGAGTTATCGATTTTAGTTACACCCAAAGTTGTAAACTCCATTAAGAATTCTATAGACAACCATTAAAAGGATTCACGACTTTTTGAATTCAAAATTTTTTGATTATGCGAAATTGTTATTTATATATGAATCGGTTGTTGTTGCAAATGATTGAGATCTTTCAATTTTGAAATAGTTTGGTAAAGATTAGAGTAATTCAGATGGAATTCCGAGAGTAAGATAAACAATAAATTATATGTATTTTGTATATGGGGTGTATATTTATTTGTATGTCCAATATATCCGACATGCAAACAAACAAAATATATACAATAACATAATTGTATGGGTTTTTTTTGTAAGCTATTGTATATTTCTACCGAATCATATATTTTATTAAAAAAAATTTATAATAACTTAATTTTCAAAAAACAATTCTTTCATATAAATCAGATAATCAGGTCTCTAATTTTATATCTCCAGGTGCGTGTCCCCAAATAATCTTCATTATTTTACTTAAGTTACATGTTTAATTAAATTATATTATAAAGATTAAAATGAAATTATATGACATGTGAGTTTTTCAACTATAGGCTAATCATGTTTGAAAACAAATTCAATTATTCGCAATGGATATTACATCAAATTTTACATGTCGAATATCTAACAAGTGTTGTCTTATCATAATTCGTGTGCACCATATATCATGAAAATACGTTTAAATAGTCACAACTCACATCAAACAATCATTTTAGAGTATCAATTTAATTGAAAGCGCGCAACTTTCCTCTTTTGAGTTAATGAACATTTACTCTTTTTTCCAATTTAATCGAGAGCACAAATTCACATAGCGCATGTAATAACTACTACATAGGCTATTTGTAAATAACTTTTTTTTTTAATATTACTTTAGTCATGATCACTTGATATGTATTCCTTCCTTTTTTATTTGCATGATTTTGATTCCAAACTCCAATTCATATAATGCTACACTCATTATACAACTAACGTCTTGTTCCATTTGCTATAATTCAACTGATACTATTTGTACCTAATTAAAAGAATAAAGGACTGTACCCTTTGTCAGTGAGACGTACATCAAAAAGAAGTATTCTAAGGTACTGCCATTTGTACAACAATATAAATATCGAAACAGAAAACAAATCATATTAGCCTAATGGACTACAATTTTTTTAATTTTAGTATTATATTGTCCGTACATATCTAAAAATTGTGTACAATAATAACTGAAATAAAATAAAAACAAAACAGACACTAATTGACAATTCTCTCACAACAAAACGATTCTCAAATAATCGAAACCTGATACACAAAAAATGAAATAATTAAGCAAAATCAGTACAGGAATCAAAGTACAACAGATCATTTTATTTTAATAAAGTGTAGGTGAATTATTGTTATACCGATTGAGAAGAGGAAAAAAAAAGGAGTTATCAGGACTTTTGAATTTCATTCTAACGAATAAATATATATAGTCAAACATGTTGAGTAATTTAAAAGATTGCGGATAAAGATTCAGTCAAGTATAATTAGGTCAAATAATGTTTAATGATCTTATAGATTCATGTCATGTACTATATAATAATTTACGATTGAGATCCATTGAAATTATATACTCATTATAATAAAAAAACAATAAAGCTGTCAACTATTTTTATCTTTTAAAACTACAACCAAATAAAACAATTAAATGTATCCAGACAAATATTTTAAGACAAAAAATAAAAATTAACAAAAATATGCGGACTTCCTTACTTTTTAGATCGTTGTATCCGAAAATGATACCCACGCCCGCTCGGCCTTTTAATGTTTTACTTCATAATTTCTCAAAAACTACAAACGTATTCTTGTTTGAATTTTAATTTTGTTAGGGTCTGAAAGGAATTCATCGAGTAGATAGTGAAAATATAAATATCTGAAGAAAACGCAAGTTGAAAGAGGGAGATAGCTTTCCAGTTTTCGCCAGCTGAATGGCATTTTCCAAATTTTAGCTTTTCAAAAACCAGCAGATTTTAAAGTCAGTTTCAACAAAATTTGGAAAATTCTTCTCCCCATTCCATTATTTACTTTAGTACTAGTGTCCTCTTTTTTTTGGGTCATGTGTACTATGACATCATCGTATCATCATTGTTATCATTCTTTGTTTTTGTTCAAGTTTTATATTTTGTTATATTTTTCATTAAAACTTACACTTTTCCATTACTAGAGGTGTTAAATTTGACTCACAAAAGTATGTATCATGTAAGAAGTTAAATTTATCCATCATTCTTCAAGTATAAGAGTTTGGATCAATTTCAATAAAGTTGTAAATGTAAATGCAAAGGAATATAAGATCCATAATACTCCACTATACTAGCTTTAATAAACATATAATTCACTTCCTAACCTACCATCAAACTATTCCTAAATCCCAAGGGGTCGCTTGTTGAAAACAAGTTATCTCATCGGATTAATTAGCTATCCTGAGATAACTTATCCCACCATGTATATGAGCTCATCACTACGATATGAACGGTGGGATAGGTTATCCCAAACATTACAACAAAACAACATACAAAAATTTTATTCCATCACTATTTTCTTATTCCAGCACTATTATTTTTTATTCGTCACACCAAACGACTCCATATTTAAAAGTGGATAATATATACTTTTTTACTTCATATTTTGACAGTCCTTAATAAAAATTCTAGCTCTATCACGATTCACTAATTTAAACGGGGAGAATATAAACTTCAAAAAAAGAGTTTGATGCTTCAAAATTATTTAATTTATTCCATACTAAACAATCAAAAGAACGCATATTATATTGTATAGGTTAGAATGGTTAGTATTAATTCCACTCCACCAAAAAAAAAAAAAAAAAAGAAGTAGGCCATACAGAGAGATGATGCTGGGCACCTAAGCAAATAGGACCCTCAACAACTTTCTCTTTCCGTACGTCGACCCGGACTCCAAACGTACCTTTACACGTACCCACTCTATTTTACTCATTTAATTCTATAAATACATTCATTCTTACCCCCCCAAATCCCCCATTCTCATTACTCTTTCTTATTCAACTCAGCAATTCAATTTTTGTGCATCATTGGATGTGGGGAGGAAGACTGATTCACACCTCATTAAGTGATGGAGAGTCCTCAATATTATGCACCACCACAAAGTGTGGACTCCTCTCGTCCATCTCTAGGATTTCCTCTGGGGACTGCGCTTCTCTTGCTTGTCATTTTCAGCTTGAGTGGTGTTTTCTCTTGCTGCTATCATTGGGACAAAATACGAGCCCTAAGACGTCGATCTCTAGCCGATATCGAAGCTGGAGATGATGATCCTTCATCTTTGAAATCCAAACACAACAAAATGGTAAGATCGAATCTCCTCCATTTTCCATAAAAAAAAATGCATAATTAAGTAATTTTTAACTAAAATAAACATGAATTTCATGAGGTAATTTCAATTAAAGGTAAAATAAACATGTATAATTTAATTGTTCTGTCTTTCTTTGTATCGAGCTGCCAAATTATAAGCTTGTGGCTATACTTAATTTGGTTATTCTGTGTTTTACAGAGTGAAAAGCAGAACCAATGCCAAAGTATGCCTGCAGTGTTGATGCCAGGTGATATAGTTCCAAAATTCATAGCAATGCCTTGTCCATGTCAGCCGCCCATACCGGAAAAAGTGGTGGTAGAAGAGCAGAAGCCGCCGCAGCCTCAGCCTCCTAAACCAGTTCGTATGGTAGTGGGATTACCTTTGTATTAATTAAAAAAAAGGGCAAATTACCAACCTGAGCTGTGATGTAGTGGTGAGATTGCTTCATTCTTAATCAGAAATCTCGAGTTTGAGCTTTAAATCTGAAGAGAACTTTGTTGAAAGCGTCACCACCAAGTGGATCCAATAGTGCATGATTCGATTTTATCGGAACTTCGACACAAACATCCATCGAGAAAAAAGGGGATGTTGTTGTATGTACATGAGTACTTGAGTATATAAATTGAATTTTATTTCAATCATTCCCAATCTTTTCATTTGTAAATACCAATGAAAAATTTTCAGTTCCCTGATTTGTATATACTTCATCTATCTATCAAATAGTATTCCTAAACATTATGTTATGTAATTTCTATTATTAGAGTAATAAGTTATTAAGAGGGTAAAATAAAAAAAAATTAAAAGTTCAAATAATAACAATGATGATAAATTTTGATATTTTTCGTTTTTCTTAGAGTTAATTTGAATAATTTATTATTTAAGGTCAGTAATTTTAAATTTTTTTATTTTTTTTCTTAAACTTCATGCCAAATTAGATGATATCACTTAAAATAAGATAAAAGAGTAAAAGTTTTTTTTTCCTGTTATTAGTACGAAAACTGACACATAAATTAAAATCAAGAGATTATTAGTATTAAGTATTTAACGTCAGCAGAATAAAGTTCGTGGGATGCAAAGTTTTAACCAAAACTTCTTTAAAATGAAAGAAAAAGGACAAAATACGGTTCATGTGGCATATTTGCGTATTAATAAAAACATCGGCAAATCAGCTTAAGATTTCGTATATTTGAATTTACTTCTAAGTTGGGTTATGCACAAGTGACGCAACTTCAAGTTAATTAAGGAGATTAGTGCTTCTAAATGAAAATAAAATAAATAATCTTAGCAAACTTATCTTACCAGTAGATTGAACACGAAATCCGTTTCGATAATTTAATGATAGTAATTATTTTAGAAAATCGTAACTTATGAATAAAAAGATAAATTTAATTTCAACAAGTAGACATACGAAGAGTTGTGATAAATTATTGAGAAAACCATAAACTATTCCTCTTGCCCTAGTAGGAGACACTAATTAAGTCGTGTGTTTTACGTAATTTTAGTTTAATATTGATTTGAAATTTTATTTTATTTTTTAAAATTTTATGTTAGTTAAAATTGAATAAATTGAAATTAAGAAAGTATTTCATGATCCGTTCACTTTTACTTGTCATTTATTTTTAAAATAGATTTTCATTTTCATTTATTACTTTTGACGTATGAAGAAAAAATAATTCTTTTTCTTCATATTTTACTCTCAATATTATATTCTTATTTTTCAATATCTAACACTTACATCATTTTGTAGGAATAGTTTGGTCAATTAACAATAGCAATAATTATTTTTTCTTAACAGATATGCAAGTCAAATAGTAAAAATGAACCGAGGGAGTATAAGGCCTCATTTTTTTGCACTTAATGAATGTCTGAATCTTAATCATTTACAGTCATCCCATTAAGTACGTTTGATTTTTAGATCGAAATGTGAATGATTCAGGTTCATCCTATTACGTTTATTTGTTTTATTTTTAAAAAAAACTCTTAATGGGTCTGAAGAGGTCTAAATGAATAAAATCTGTAGGAGACACTTAACAACATTCAGACTCATTTGATAAATTATCAAATAATAAATCATAGCTTCTCTGCTGCTTTTTTATCTCATAATAAAAACTCTCTTTCTCACTTTTCACAATCAAACACCATATTTTCCCTAATAATAAGTTTTCATAAATCCTTTGAAGTATGTTCTTTTTATATTAATAATTTTCTTGTATTGATGTGTGTCAAGAACACTGATTGCAATAATATTTTAGGTGTATTGTTGTTTATTATGGTTTTTGAATGAAAAAATAATACTCCAAACCATGATTTTTAAAACTTTTTTTTAAAAAAAATTATCAAAAGTTATATATTTTGTTGAAATGAAAAAATTTATAATATTTTATTAATAAAATTTTTAATTTCACTATATTGAAAACAAACAAAAAATTAATTATTTAGTATCCAGATTTAGCGACCACATCTTAATATTCAGATGTATATTCATATCAAAACATCCATATCTTAATGCGAATCTTAATATTCAGATGTGTATTCAGATTTAAACCTCTTAATGTTACGGAAAACAAATGAGACCTAAGAAATGAAGGAAACGAAAGAGTTGACACATGCAGAGGCGGAGCCATCTTATACTAAGGGGGTTCATCCGAACCCCTTCGGTGGAAAATTATATTAATCGTACACGATCAATATATATATATATATATATATATATATATATATATATATATATATATCTTCCTC
>NC_028638.1:38407000-38428931 GCF_001406875.1 Solanum pennellii
TTTATGTGTCTATTATATAGATTTTAAATCTCTTATGTCCTTATTAAAATTTTTGACTCCATCACTAAACGCACCAAGAGTTTATTCACCACTTTCCATCCATGACCTAATTTTTCTGTAGAATGAAAATATTGCAAAATCTACTTTTGATGATGTATATATTCTTTTTCCTTTCAGTTCCACCCAACACCACTTCCCCACCACTTGCCCCAAATTCTACTCATTCCACCCTCTCTAATCATTTCTTTGTTTTTGTCATTTTTCTTCTTTTCCTTTCACTTTTTAATTCCCTTCTCACCTTTCCCCATCACATTAGCACCTGCAGGGGATGGACGGACGGCGGATATAGGATTTTTATTTATAGGTTTGAAAAATAAAAATATGATTTTATATGTTGAACTTTATAAATTATAGAGTTAATTTTTGTTTTTTTTGTGTTTAAGAGATTCTTTTAACCCCCTAAATTTGCTTCCGAAAGCTAAATAGCATCAATATAATTTTTTTATTTTATTTACTTATTCAAATTTTGAACTATCTATACAATACGATGTCACGATCCTCATCCCCGCTTTAGTTTACTTCTCTTTCGAATTGACCCTTCAATTTGCGGAGAACCAATATAATTATTTTTTGTTTCTCTATATTCCACAATTAGGTGCACTGTCTTTTTTTCTTTTTTCACCTAAATGTTACGTAGAGATCCAATTGTATTCTCCATAATTAATTATCTTAAATGTTTGGTAATCCGTAACTTTCAGTATACATATGGACAATGGCATATTATTCAGGCGACGCTTATATTCATGTGAATCTATGCTTTTCTCTGTAGATGATGTACTAATAATATTATATTTTTGTATTTAATATACTTTTTTTTAATTAAGATTTACAAGTTTAAATTTTATATTTCTCTTTCTTTTCTTAACTATTGGAATATTAATAACCACTCTAGTCTAGAGTGGTGCACCCAATAGAGACTAGAGTTGTTATTGACATTACTTCTTGGTTTTAATTAATTAAGTAGTAATAATGTTTTTCTTTGTTGTTAATTGGATTTATTCTTTCAAAAAGTTTGAAGTTTCACAAATTGAAATTCCTAATTTTCTTCTATCCCATAGTATTTACTTCTAAAAGTGGTAAATAAAGTAGCTCACAAATGGTTTGACTAGGGGTTTTGATAATATAAGGTTTCAAATTTGAAATTTTTTGTGTTATGAGTTATAACAGATGCTATAATAAGGGTGTGACCTTTGGATCGAGCTTGTCACATAGGTTTTGTGTAACGCGTATATCTCTATTGTGTGATTTGTGAGTAATTTTACAAAAATGAAATTTGCCATATGTACACATAAAAATAGGAATTACAGATTCTCTTGTCATCAAAAATAATAATTGTGTAGCATATAATTATACTTGTAGAATAATTATCATTTTATATAATTAAAAAATTCGAAGTGTTAATTGGTTCAATATTAATATAATAAAAAAAACTGGAGATTTTATACCTCGAATTCACTTATGTGTATGACATAATTGATTGCTTATGAAATCTAATAAAGAAATGAAGATTTATATTGTTTCTAACAGACTATTTATTTAATTAAGTGGGAAAAACGTCATAATTTTGGAGAAGCAAATTGGGAACTTTTGTGTGTATATTTAACTAAATAATAATGTTAATGCTTCCGTAATGTCAGAGCTTCATAACCACTCAACCAAGTAATTAATAATTGCAAAGGTTTCAAATCCAAATTAATTAAATGCTTGAAGAAACTAAAAGATTAGTAGTGAGATTATATTCCAACTGCCCAACTTGATTACTTTTTAATGCTAAACCATATCAGTTTGTCTCTTTATGCACTAAACGCCCATTATAAGATATGCTGCCCAATTAATTATCACTCTTAGTTTTCTATAGTATATATTAAACTCCTTTATACTACTTTATTGTTCCTATTTATGTTGCATTATTTTTTAAAAATTCATTTTGAAAAAGAATTGTCAGATTTGTGGTTTAAGATTTACTTTAGATCGATCACAAATTTCTTCTTCTTTTTTTTCTCATTCGATATCTATATTAAAGCTCGATTATTTCAAATTTGTGCCGATTAAGAAAATATTCTCTATCAATGAATTTTTCCTATTCGAGACTCGAACCCTTGATCTCTGATCAAGAAAGGAACAACCTAATTTCTTTCTTTTATATATATCTTGAACGATTGTTAAATTAAACTATATAACTTAAAATTTAAAATATTATTTTAAAACGAAGGGTGGAATTTTTTAAAAGTACGGATGATAAGCAAAGTTGTTAAGGGCCCTTTTGGTGCAATAATTAATCACATGGAAGACGGACTTTTTTAAGGGACAGCTACTAGTGGGTGAATAGTGATTATCTTTATCTTAATAATTATTAGGAGGTAACCTTTGCTATCTTTTTGTTTTTATTATAATTAATCACAAAAGGGTTAATTAAGTGTCTAAATCACATTTTACATCCCATCCTATAAATTAATTATATGTAAAGGTGGACTCATCTTCTAGATGAAAATTAAATAAACAATGAACTTTAATTTGTAGTTGTGGTTGAGTATTTAACTCAATGAAATTCTTTGTATGTTATTTCGTGTTGAACCCTTATGTATATCATAAAAGGGAAATAAATTAATTGTCTTAATTTTGTTTTTTCTACGGAAGTTTTCGATTTTATGTTCCTCTCTACTTGTAACTATTTTTTAAAATTTTGGGGAAAATTTGAAAGCCTTTAACATCAATAAAGATGAAAGTCTAGGTGGATCGATGACTTAAAAAAAGGAAAAAAGAATAAAGAAGTCTGTTAAAATGGATCAATGAGGAACTTTTTGTGTAGTAAATGTGAATAACGTTCTTTTTATCAAGTATTGTTTTTTTTGCTTTCATTTGGATAGCGTTTTTCTATCGATTATTGATCTGGATTTCACCAAAAATAATTATGTAGCATTAAAAAACATATTATCAAAAATATTAAAGTTTAACTTTAACTAATACATGGACATATGGGCATGGAACATGTGAAGACGCATAAACAAAATTTCATTTGATTTAAAATAGAACAAACTTTAGCTTAAACAATAAGTGAAAAAGAAAGTTAAAATGCTGCAAGTTGCACACAATCTCATGTGTATATTTATATTATATGTATATGCCAAACTTCTTAACAAAAGTGGCACCATTTTAGCCATATAGAACACAAGATGTTGATACTGATGGTGTATATATTTTGTACGTAGCCAACATAAAGATAATACTTGATATAATGAAGTAGCTACACATAGTAGGCTAATTTATTTGTACAACATAATATTAACTTGTGCGTACTTCCTCCGTTAAGATTTACTTGTCTTATTAACATATTTATCATTATAAATTTAAAAAATATTTTAATATTTTTTTTATTTAAAATTACAAAATTAAAAAGTTCTCATTATATGTTAAACTCTCCATATATATTAAATTAAAATCAAACATTAGGGAATAGTTCTTAGTGGAAGTCCATCGTTACATATAAAAAATTGGGTTCACAATGTTTCTTTGTGTACTTAATTTAGTACTCCCTCTTATCCATTACTTTTCCAAGTTGCTCTTATGACTCGATCCGGATTCGGCAGATCACTTAAAACTCTCTCCGTCTCATTTTATATAATATAATTTGATTTAATACAAATTTTTTTTAAATATCTTTTTTGATTTATTTAAAATAAATGATAGATGTTTATATGATTACAGATTATTTTATTAAAAGTAAAATAAATATTTCAAATTTGAATTGTAACTAAATATAAAAATGTGTATTCTTATTTAAACGCTTCAAAAAAAAGTTTAATTGAAATATAAATAGTACTTACTCACAATTTTTACATTTGTTCGGCTAAGCGAACTCAAAAATAAACATATATTATTCTTATCGGATCAGCTTAATTTTCACGATTCTTTTCGAAATGACTGAAATACAATATTTAAAAGTATTTTTAAATTCTATATGATCTATCATAATCTAGGATTATAAGATGTCGTTTTATCTTCAGCAATATGTAATAGAGAAATTCGACGTGAGATGTTTTGTATATTTTTATTTTATGAAAACCTTTTATCGAATAAAAACTCTTTCTGCTTCTGCCTCGAAAATGTAGACTTGGCTTAATTAACTTCATTAAAAATAATGTATTTGTATTATAGTTTTTCTTGCTTGCTTTATATCATGAGTTGTACACTAATTAAATATCATTATCCCCTGCCAATATTAACACAAATAAATGCATGACGTGTGTTTTACATGAAACATCATGTGATATTAAGTATTTAGAATCAATTGATTAAAACTGCTTTAAGTAATCAAAGAGTTTAATCGCAATAGATTAGGATTTCAATTAGTGGGACATGCACATCCAATGATGGAATTAGGCACAGGAGCGTTACACACATTAATCTAAATTATCTCTAATTTATTTCCTTTTTGGGAACCTTATGGACTGTTAAAGTGGTATGATTAGGATTTCCAATATATCATACTCCTTAATGTATAAAATAATACAATGTAAAAAGAATCCTATACAACGTATGCTAATTTAATTAATGGCTGTAATTTCTACTTTGTTGCATTGCTCGAGATTCTTAGAAAGTGTTTAAAATTTGATTAGGGCTTACTTGAAGTAACAAGAAAGACAAGTCCAAAAGGAAAAAAAAAAGATTTTATATTATTATTAGGTGACCTTTATCTATAGTAGATAATTTAATTTATTTTTAAGATTATAAACTTTATATCTTGAAGAACTTTATTTATAAATATTATATCTTTTAAACCAGACTCCACGTCAAGATTGTCTACTCTCCAATAAAGCAGTGTTACTTTTATAGGAAAATTATATTTAATAATAAATTACTAATTTAAATTAAATGTTATAAGTATAGTTTGATTTAATTGTACTTAATAACAAATTATTGTTATTTTCGCTTTTCTCTCTTGTGGACGCTTGTTACTCTCGTTTTGGTGGCAGTTTCGTTCACATCTCTCGCTTTCACACACGCGCACACACACACACGCACACGCGCACGCACACTCACACGCACACACGCACACACGCACACACATGTTCCCCTCTCCCTGATCTAGCTCGCCACGCTCTTTTCTCTCACGTAAATAAACAGAAACTAAATGTATAAATTAATTTTATATTTGTATAAAGCTAGAGAAAAATGTTATACACATGCAAATACATATATCTTCGTCTTATATACTAATAATTATACAATAAAAATATTTTCCCGCTTAGTTTTCTTTTGCCTTTCCCTCTTTCTCGTTTTATACATACACAAGTTATATAATTGATATTTTGAAGAAAACTGCTTTCTTTTATATATGTATAGCGATTAGCGAATTATACAAAAGTTTTCTTTGTATGTGTATAGCGAATTATACAACTATTTTTTTATGTGTAGCTAAATTATATATATATATGTTTGTTATGGAGCGAATTATGTAAACTATAGCTATAGCATACAAATATAATTTTTATCTTTGCTATATGTGAAAGTTATTATGGTTCCATACATTTAAATAAAGTTGAATCAATCATTGTTGGAAAATGTTGTTGGATCGATCTATTTATAATGAGATGCTTGCTAGCCCATTAGCTTGTTTCTTTTCCGAAACACTCTAAATATAACCTATAATTTTAAGATAAATGACATAAATTTCACTAGTTTATGACTTAATTATATATCTTAAGTGACTTTTCAAAATTTATCATTCGTCTTCGAATGCATGGATCTAGCGCATCAAAATACGTATATCTAAAATACATGAGGTCAAAATTAGGTGTAATTTATTGTAGATATAGTGTATCAACGTAGATTCACATGTATATGGCTCTCTGCTCACCTCTCTCCTCTCTCGCTTACCTCTTTGCATATCTCTCTCGCTCTCCTCTTTGCATCTCTCTTACTCATTTCGTTAGATTCCTATCTTTCTCCTCTCTCTCCTCTCTTGCTCGCCTCTCACCTCTCTTCCTCTTTGACTCACCTTTCTCCCTATGTATATGTATTTCAGAGTGTTTTTGTTTGTTAAAATACATGTATTTAGGTAAATTTAACTTAAAATCTTGTAAGAAATTATTAATTAGTGAAATAATATACAACTATTTCAAATTATAGGGAGACAATATATGGATAAATATGACAAGATTGTTTGTACAAATGGGTAATTTTAATATATCATTTTGGCTAATGGTTTAACTTGTGATCAATTATAGATATGTATTTATATATATCTTTTTCTATTGAAACAAAACTTACATAAATATACTATATTAATAAAATATTTATCATATTAACATTATTTTTCACTTAATTTCTTTTAATATATTTATAATACAGTGTTAATATATATATATTACAATGAATAATTTATAAAATACATATAATACAAATTTTATTCAGAGCTGTCAATATGGGCTGACCCACTCCATCCGGACTAACCCATATAATTTTTAAATTTTCTACGGGTCAGACTGGGCTGACCCATTTTTTGTGTGGGCCAGAATGTCTAGCCCACAAGTACGTGGGCTACGGGCTTTGCCGGATAGTCCTCTTTTTTAAGAAGTATATTTAAAAAAAAAATTAAATTTAATTATAACTTAAAAGTATTGTCATAAATATCGACAAGACAATATTACAAGGTGTTAGTGTTACTACTTGTCAATCAAATCCACATATAAAATTATCTTTATAATATTTATCAAGTTTGATTTCAAGTAAAAACATAAATAGCTAAATAAAAATGTTAACATAATTGTTTTCCAAACTATGATAACATTTCATAGGTTACGACCTATGCAGTGATTCCCTAGAAACTTTAGGAAATCTATATTTCATGTATTACATATTTATAAACACAATTTAAATTTAAATTGTAATATTTCAAACTTTTAACAGATTTTGAGTTTAGTTTCTTGTTATTTTTAATACTTTATTTTATTTTTCTTTTTAATTAATTTTTATTAACCACACTGGTCGTCCTTATCTATATTTTTTTCAAGCCCCACAAATCGAAAGACTTATTCAGGTCAGGCTTAAAAAAAGGTACATCAACTAAACAACTAATACCTTACTGATACATGATATCATTCAGGAATTCATACTACATGCAAAACATGTGATACATAGCTACTACATGTATCAGTACATTGACTAAACAATGTACACACAGATTCTACATGTATCATCAAGCACAGTTTATACTTTACTACACTTATTGAATGATACATTATAATAATTTTCAAAAACTTAATGATACATATAAAATATTATGAAACACAACAAATTCACGTATCAGTTGACCATCTAAAACACTATACACCCTTTTTCAAATGTATCAGCAAGCACACTTGATTCCTTAAATATTTTACTAATTTAAACAACACCATTTTTAAGTACCAAAATACTAACCCGAGATAATGTAGGCCTAACAACAGTGTTTGCTGCTTCTTTTTTCCTTTTTTGTTGTATTTTTACAACCTTTGATGTTTCGCCATGGTCTTTGTTTGAATCCTTTTGAAGATTCATAGGATCATGCAAAGACTTTTTCCTATTTTCTTTCCAATTATCATCGTCGGAATCATATATCCTTCTATTAATTGACGGATCCATTACTATGATGTAATAGAACAATTAACAAAAACAAAAAAGAGAAGAATATACGAATTGATGATGGATTAACTATAAAAAGGGTCTGGGTTCATACGATTCAAGATTAGGAAGAAATAGTCGAATATGGATTAAGAATAAAAAGAAGAAAATAAAAAAATATGCTGGGTTGAGAAGATTCAAAATTAGGAAGAAATAGTCGAATGAAGACGATTAAGGAAAAAAAAAGAATTGAAAGTTGACGTTGGTAAGAACAAAACGGTAGAATGCACTGGAAGTTACCCTGCTTCCTGATTTTTTGAATTTTGAAATTCAAAATTTCAAAATTTGTTCTTTTATTTAAATTTAATTAAATTTAATAATTCAAAATCAAAAAGCTGATTAAAAGGTTGAGTGTTTAAATGGATAAAATTTAAAATTAAAAAACTGATTTAAGAGGTTGAGTGTTTTAATGGAGAAAAAATAGGCATTAAAATTGGTAAATGTGTATTATAGGAGAGAGAGTGTAATGTATCTAAAAACTTACACTAAAATAAAAAAAATAGGGAATTATGTAATATTTAAAAAAAGTAGGGAAAATTGGAGAATATAAAAATTATAGTTGTGTATTTAAGTTATTTTTCCTTTCTTAAATGGGTTACAAAATCATAGTTCGGCCCAATCAAATCACAGGTTAGGCCAGACCAACCCCACAATCTAGCTCATATTAACGACTCTAGTTTTGTTGATGGGTAATACATTTATGATACATTATCACACATTTTAATACAACGTGCTATTCTTATCAAACAAACATAATATATTTTAAATATATGATAATAAATATTGCAAATTTATCATAGTATTACTATGTATTGCTATAAGCGGTAATAAATAAAAATTATCGTTAAAATTGATTTTTATTTATTTAATGGTATCCATCCAAAAAAATCAAAATAAAAAGGAAACAACATTCGAAAGGACACCTAGGCGAATTCTGACAGGTTAGCACTTTCTTGATAACTCAACGGAGCTTATAGAGTAATTTTTTTTATTACTATTCTTTTTTAACATTATTAGAAAATACAGAGGTGAGCATGAATACCAACTTGTGCGCCGTATAACCACCACCAAAACCACCAGATCCATTGAAACCATCCTTCAAGGAAGCGATCTCTAATAAAGAAAAAGATATGAATCTATCGTACAATCATGAAAACAATACTCAAATGAACAAGAAGTTAGAACCATCATTCTCTCGGAAGGCGATAAACAAAGGATTTACAGACCATGGAGGTTTTTTGTAACCGTCAAGTTGTATGGGAAAATATCGCTCACAACTACCTTAAAGACAAGCTTCATAATCTATGGAAGCCCACAGAACCATTGATTCTAGTCGATCTGGGTTGTGACTTCTACATTAATAAATTTAACAAACAAGAAAACATGAACAAAGCACTCCAAGAAGGACCCTGGTTCATCATGACAAGCTTCTTCTCAGTAAGAAAATGAGAACCAAATTTTGTCCCAAATGAATCGATGGAGCATCACACGACAATCTACGAGGCTACCACAATCACCTACTAAATTCTATGATAAAGAATTTCTAGGAAAAAAATGGGAAAAAGTTAGGAAGGCTCCTTAAAATATATTATGTACAATAGCGACACTAAGAAGGCACTATGTAAGAATTTACATCCAAATCCCGATAGGTAGCCCCCTTCAAAATGAGGTCCAAATTGCTACCCATACTCGGAGATTTGTTCTCAAGGGATACTGTGCACATGTTGTGAAACGATTGGTCACGTTTTGCAAAATTGCGCCACAAAAAAAAAGGAAAATAAGGAAAACACCAGGAGCCTAATAGCAGCTTACAAAGAATCAAAAGAGGAGACGTGACATGTCGTTACATTCCCAAAAAAGAAAAAAAAGTCCAAAACGACCACAACAACTTCAACATAGAGCTACACAAAAAATGGATGACCAAAAACAGCCAAGCCCCCAGGTAAGAACTTCAGCGGCGACACCAGGTAATTTCCTCATCCCAAACACCTTTAATAATTTAGGCCATCTAAGTAGCGAAAACAATAAAGAGATTTTCGTTAATACTAACAATAATAATGTAATTAACATAAAAGAAATAAATAATCATTCTACTAACCACCACCACCCCAAAGAAATAAATAACCATTCTACTAATATATTTATCTAATTTTAAAAAAAGTGTTAAAATGATATGAGGTGTCTAAAATGAACAAAGTTTAGTTTAGATGTCTAAGTGAAAAATTGGTGTCAACTTTAGGGGGTCACCTATGGGTTAAGCCTTCTATTTTATGAGCATTTATAAAGTTTCATTATTGTCTTGTTCCATCAAATTTGTCTAAAATGAACAAAACTTAGTTAAAGTGTCTAAGTAAAATTAGTGTCAACTTTAGGAGACCACCAATGGGTTAGACCTTCTATTTTATGAGCATTTATAAAGTTACATTATTGTCTTGTTGCGTCAAATTTGTTAGAGAAGTCATATATTAGTTTTATAAGCATTTTCTTATTGGCTAAATCGAAAACTAAACAATTAAGGAATAAAATGATAAACCGAAAAATGATTTAAAAAAAAGGGCAAACCACATGAATCACACTAGTTTAAGTCTTACTTACTCAGATTCCCAATAGTTTCACATATCACTTCCTCTACCATATTTCATGCTTAGGATACAAGACTAAGAATTCATGAGATACGTGTATCTGCCAAAATTTTAAATTGAGATACAAAATTATTTGTTTGAATTAATTGGTTGTAACTAATTTCCTTAATTAGAGAAGTAACAGAGGATTTTCACATGTATATCTTGGTAATGTAATTTTGTTGATTTTAAATTATTACTCTTAAAACAACAAATTCATTAATTTGATATATCTATTATCAATATATGATGTATCCAACAAACTAAACACTTAGATACATGAGTATCATACAAGTACATTCATATGTATCGTAGATTTATCTAGCATTAATTTCATGTATTTGTTATACATATCTAGTATTAATTTTATGTATCTTTTTATATATACCTAATATTAATTTCATGTATTTTAATACGTATCTAGGATTAATTTTATGTATCTAATATTGATTCGATGTATCAGGCATCAATTGCATATGTTATATCCAAAAACATGTATCTCGAATAGATAGTAAGCATATACATCTAATTATGTGTATCTGTTATATCCAAAAACATGTATCTCGAATACATAATAAGCATATACATTTAATTATGTGTATCTAAATATGAAATGTAGTTGAAACACATAATATTTAGGAAAAATCATGATTATAGAGTATCTGTCGTATCATTAATATCATTGTGTTGTCAAAAATCATGTATCCAAAATTTAATGGTGGATACATATACATGTTCATATATCCTACTAAAAATACAATTCGAATCTTAATTAAGATTACTACTTATTGGATAACATATTTCAATGGCTATATCAAAGCAGTATTGCTACTACCACATCCATGATACAGTGACCAAAGAATGCCTTAGAAGAACACCAGCAAACAACTCTCTACAATACTCTCTTTGATCCTTTTACGTTGTGGCATAATATAATTAAATCTAAGATTCAAAATTCTTCTGGAGACAAACAATCAAGATGCACTCTAAATTGAAAGTTTTTTTTGTAGTAGTTACTTTGATTTGATCTCGTTATAAATGAACAATACAGAATAATATTTGGGTTCATGAGAATTTATCGGCAATGGTGATGATATCTTGAGAAGAAGAGAGTAGAATAGCTATTGTTGGAACAAAATTGTACGTTGAAATTCTTGAATCAGAAAGGAGAATACATAATTGAGTGATAAATATGGGAGGGGAGAATTAAGAGATAGTGGTTGATTTGGAGTGAAAGAGTTAATTAAGCAGGATAATTAATCAATCCTAATTTTAAGGGATTTGGGTATGTAAATATATCTTTAAATATTATATTAATACATGGTATAAAATACTAAAAGTAATATATGTAATTGTTTGAAAGTAAAGATAATGTTAGTATATATAACAGTGATGTATGTCTAATAAGATAGTTTATTCTAAAAAAATATCTTATTAGTTTGGTAATTGATAGCATATTAAGAAATCAAAAATTAATAATGCATAAAATCAAACCGACCGATACACACCCCTAGATGAGTACTAATTTGGTGTGACAAAAGAGCAAAGATAAATCATATATTACTATAAGTGGGAAGATTTTAAGTTTAAAGTTAGATTACGAAAATGCCCTTCACCAATTTTCAAAATTAAAAAATCTCCACTAATTTTTAAAATTAAATCAATAATAACAATTAAGCTAGACCAAATACATGATTAGATGTTACAACTTACCATTTTCCATTTCTTAATGAATTTGATTGTTAAAACTTTTTAGCTTCTACCATTAAACACATTCATGCACAAACCTTTCATGTACTTAATTTCTCCCTTTATAAATTGGATAAAAACTATTAATCCACCACACTTTGTTTTCATCATCTAATAGTTCTTCGGTGAGGAGTATTTTTTATTGGTCACTATTTTTCTTATTCATTTATGCCTTCGTTCATTTTTTATTTTCATGGTTGTTGGAGAAACATATAATCTAATAGTTCTTGTAATATTTTTTTATTGGTCACTATTTTTCTTATTGGTTTGTGTCCTTCATTCTTTTTTTTTTATTTATTTTTAATGATTGTTGGAGTATTTATATCCCAAGAAATTTCAGCCTTGGGGTTTAGTTCTAACCTTACTAGTTGCTCATCATTCACCAAAAAATAATGTTGATATTTAAGTTATAGGCAAAAAGTAAACACTATAAAAAGTTTACTTTATATGCACAAAAAGACATATAGGAGTACGTCAGACAATGTCGAGCAATTTTATATCTTGGACCTATATAAATTATAACAGTAGCAGAGGTCAAACGTGCAAGACACGTTTCCAGAACTAGTTTATTAATAAATACAATGCCTAAAATTAAGCCTAAGAATACATTAATTGAAAGGTAGACTTTTAAATTACAAAATATTTATTAAATGAATTGTATAGTTGCGGATTATAGTTTTGACTTAATACATAAACATAACCCTTAACTTGGCTTCAACGGATAACTATGTCCTCCAACTTTGATTGTACACAAGTAAGACACTTAAACTTACATAAAATTGAATAAGTAGATACATATGTCCTACATGACATAATACATGTAGGATACAGAATTGACATGTAAAGTGTCATGTAGCGTAGGATAAATGTGTCTATTTGTCAATTTTTATACAAATCTAAGTGTCTACTTGTGCATACGCCTAATATTAAAGGTCATAGTTGTCAATTGAAGCCAAGCTAAGGCTCATTCTATAATTTTTTCAAACTATAATTATAAATGGCCTTCATAAGGGATATCCTGATTTTTTTTTTTAAATCCGCTTAACACACGTTCTAAATTTTGGGCATAAGATAGGCTTTAACGATATTTAAGATAGTAAACCTATCCAATTGACAAGAATTTATGCAAAAGTTAGAACTTAACCTTCTTAATTGACCAAACATTTTTAAAGATATAACTTGGGTTTGTCGCCTATCATGCAAAACAATATTAATCTCGTTATAATTTGTATGGAGAAAGTGTTTGACATGTGGAAGGTGTAATGGCTCAAAGTAGAAGCCAAAACTGAATTTTGTTGCCTCCTTGTGAATGTGTAAGAGAGTTGTCCCTTTCTACTCTCCAATTTCCAGTAAGTGTCTTGTTCTTTTTCATAACTACTCTATGTAGGGCAGCCCTTAACTCCGTCTCATCGATATCAGACTTACTGTGAAACTTCAGTAGCTACTTGCACTGCCTTGTCTATGACAACACATATGGGATTTCGGCACAACACAATAGTTAAACCAACCATATGAATGTGAATTCGAGTTAGTTAAGACTTAAGGACATTGGATGGAAAACCAAAAAGGGACTCGTAAATTCATTCCCTCTGAATATCATTATTTTGACACAATTGACAGAGGTATGATTATATTAACTCCATTTAAATACTCTAATAAATGAATCAAGAAAACTGACATTATTAAAACTTGCAATATTCTTTGAACAACAGACAAAATGTCCTTGGTTGGGGATTATTGTGCATCTCTATATCATTTGCCTAAAGACATCTTCCTCCAAAGCCTGCTGTTTTGAACAAGGTTTGCTTTACATCTTCACCGCTCAAAATTGTTCGATGCTCCCTTGCCTATAAAAATTCCAGAAACAAAAGGTGAAACACTAATTCAACATGCTCAAACATCATGGAACATCTTAAAACAGTCGCTAGAGTCTAATCGATCAATTATGTCTCGATCTCAAATTAATTAAGGCTAGTTATGTGAATCCTTTGTATCCATTCTGCTTTAGTTCATGTGATTGATCATAATTTCAGCTTAACCTATCACAACTTTTTTTAATTTTATCACAATATGGACTTCAAATTCATGATTTGTACATCTTAAATGATTCATTTAATTCAAATACAAGATTCAACCCAAGACTATTGCATTCTGTCAAACTCATACCGCAAATGATACATTTGCCATGAAAACAATGCACTAAGTTGGGATCTAAGGAAGGGGCATCAAATCATATTAGACCTATTATACGTAGTCTCATCTTTCATTTCACTACAAACTCTATTTCCATGGTTTGAATGCACAATAATTTTGACCGTTGCACCATGACTCCCTGTCCTAAGTAACATACGTCATTAAAAAATTTGGTTTCTACTTAGTAATAGAGCGACCAGATAGTACCTCAGAACAAGAAGCTTGCAATGAGAAGTCACTGAAACAGCTGATAACACATTGTTGTACATCAAGCCCAAGAGCTTCTAACGTGCTCACTGTCGATAACAACAACCCTGGCTTTGCACTGCAACAGATCTCGATTCTGGTGTCTGCATTTCTCCTTTCTACCTCAAACTAATATATTTTCCACCCAACATATAAGTGTCAAACAAATTACACACACAGACATAATCAAAGTCTCTTACAATTATTGACAAAATGTTAACTATGAGACATGTTAGCTAGTGCAAAATTTTGTACCTTAGGAGGCTTTTTAACAAGTGCTTCATTTGGCTTCAACTCCTTGAAGTTTCCTACGAATTTAATATCCTTAATTTCGTCTTTCACATTATCATCTTCACGCAATGTATGGATTTTTTCTAAAAGCTCCTTCATGTAATCAATTGCGTCTCCAAGTATAGATGTTCTGTCCATCTGCTCAATCAATTAAAAGAACTAGATTCAGTACAACAGGGCACAGGAAGCACCATAGTATATAACACCCACAATCTTGGTTAAAGAGAAAATTCGATAGTCAATTTTAATTAACATTTAACTTATACATCCATTAACAGATTAAAACATACTCCGTGTAATCCACGAGTGATCAAATTTGTGGATAATAGGATGTACACATACCTTACGCCTGCCTTTGTAAGGTAGAGAATACCGTATCACATATACGGTATTGTTACACGAATGACTCACCTATACTCTTTAAGCTGAACTGATGTAGTAGATTAAGTACAATGTAATAACTAAATCTCATCCCAAATTGGGTAAAAGTAGCAACTATGGAAAAAAACAACAAACTTAATAGCTAACGAACTGAGTTACTAAGATTTTTCGAAATAATTAGAAAGAAAGAAATGAGGAAAAATTACCTTACTAATCTTAGGAACAATAGATCTAAGCATAGAGAGTCTATCATTGAGTCTCTTTCTTCTCCTCCTTTCTGCCATTAAATTTTTTGAAGGCTGTCCTTCCATCTTCCTAATTTTACTCTTCTTTTCTCCCACATTACCCATTAATCTTGAATTTGACTCTTCAACTTTCACATCACCAAAGCTATTCAACTCTTGTTGCAAACCATGAAAATCACCAGGATTAATCCCACCAAATTCTTCATGATTTTCCACAACACTGTAGTCATCAAGTAATGGTGTACCAGTAAAAGAAGAATCTAGAAATTGATAGGATTCAGGTGAAGTAAAATTAGGAAAATTAGAGTGTGAAGTAGTAATTGGGGGTGAAATTAGCCCCAAAAGTGAAGAATTTAAGGCAATAAATTCAGGGTTTTGATAAAAAGGTAGTGGTGATTCAAAAGTCCATCCATTTCCATTTGGCAAAAAATCATTCAAACTTTCTTTTCTTGGAAGAGCTAATAATTCCTCCAAAATATCATGTTCACTAAGCTCCATTTTTTTTTTCTTCTCTCTTCAAATATCAAAAAAGTATAATATAATGTTGAAGGAATATGGAGTACTACTTTAATAGAGCCCTTTTTCTTATACGGAAGTCTTTTTTTTATTGAGTTAATAATAATAATATCACCTTGAGAATAAAAGTAGACCTACTTTTTATTTTATTTTTTACTTCTATACTCTTGTTTTCCGCTAACGGTATTTTAATAATTTGTAATTTAAATTATTTCAGAATTATTGCCATATTAGTAATTAAAGAATTAACAATATATTCATTATCGTCTACTACACATTAAGGGAAATAATTGAAGTAAATGACATTGATGTAGTAATATAGTATTAGATAAACTTATTATTTTAATGTGATTTTCATGGAAATCTTAAATTAGAAAGAATTAGTATTCAAATCCTCGTATTTTGAGAGGTTTGACTCATTTGTTTAAACAGAAAAGGATGGACAAATGTCGACAACAATGACAGGTTCTTTGCATATTGTGTTAACTACCTATTTTTGACTAATTTAATCACACGCTAATCTTTTCGTTTTCTTTTCTCACATTTATAAAAATAATTAAAGATAAATTTCAAGTTTAAAATAGTGATTAACCTGTTTTTCAAGTGAATTTTTTCTTTCCTCTCTCAATTTTTTTAGGTTTTTTATTCAATAAAAATGAAAGATCAGTTACTTCATCTTCAAAATATATATTATTACTTTTTCAAATATTATATTTTTTTATGTTCAATCGCTTATAGATAATCATATGAACAATCATAAAGACCGGTGAATTTGCATAGTCTTTTAAGAACAAAGACCTTCATATGTTTACATGGTATTTGTTGTAAATATCATTTACGTCAAAGTTAACTATTTATTGAAATTTTATATTATTTATGTTTCTTTATTAAAAAAGATACAGGATTTAATTAAATTCGTAGCTCAAAATTTATATTCATCACTATTTGATTAAGAAAGAATATCCGCACATTACCTCTCTCTATAATACTTTGTATTTGAAAAATCAATAACATGGTACTTAGTTACTTATATTAATTTCATACGATATAATTTCATACAATGATAGTAAATAATTAGTATTTAATTTCTTATTATATAGATATTGAAAAAAAAATTTAATTTTTAATATTAACATATAATTTTAAAATATTAATGGGTTACGTTTGATAACTATCACATTTACAGTAATAATAAAAGGATATATTTTAAATTTGAAATACAGTGGTAACGCGATGATTTTGGTTCAAATAAATAAATAAAATTCGAGTAACCTAAAATTTACTCCCCCGTTTATTTTACCTAATTATTTTTCTCTAAAATAAACTTAATTTTTACTTATCACGTTTGAGGAGTATGAAGAAAAGACTATAATTTTTTTTATATCTTATTGTTAGCATTAAATATCATTCTCCATGTCATGTAATCTAATTATTTTTTTAATAAATATTTAAATTAAACCGTAATAAATAAAAATGAACGAAATAAATATTTACCAGTGTAGTAATAATTTGCTATATATACATATATCGTGTTTGACAAGTGACAAGACTAGGAGACAAGACCGTGACCATGGAGATCTCTTCGTATTCCAACACATAAAACATGTATTATATGACTGTTTGTTGGGTAATTAAAAACCATGAGCCTCCCTTCACACTGGTTTTTCTTTCCAACATATTCATTCCTGGTTTTCTCTACATAATGTCCTCATTCCTCTTATTTATTTTTTTTCTAATTTAAAAAATTGAATTAAATTAAATTAATGTATATTAAAATCTAAGTATTAAAAATTATACAAAAATATAACAAGAATTTCACATCAATAAGATGAAACAATATATATTGATATGTTGATTGAAATTTATACATTACAAGCTATAAATTTATCACTTTGGTGTAAAAAAATTATTTTAAATAGATTTTGATTTAAGAAAATTATTTTCACAACTAGTTTGAAACTTGCTACACACTTTTTACCGTCAAACATGCATATCATTATTTTAATTTAATCAGAAGTTTTAAATTTAAACTTTAAAAAAATTAATCTTAATTTTTTTTTGAATGAAGCTCTACGTGATACAAATTAAAATTGACTAAATTTTAATATTGACATTCGAATAAAAAACTAAGAAAATATGTGTGGGCGTATGACTCATGAGCTGTGTTGGTGGCACCACACAGAAAACCTAGGAAGGGTAGGTTGTGCGACAGGAGGTAGCACACAATATTTTTTACGGCCAAAACCGCTTTCTATGGGCGTTTTTTATTTTTTTTTACTAATAGAATCATTTTTTTTATAAAATTTCAATATGTAGTACGATTGAAAAGGTGAGGGTTCAAATTACTCGATTGTATATACGATGGTTGGTATTATTATTATTATTCTTATTTCTTTATTTGGTTAGGGGAGTATAATGTAGCAGAAAGGACTACTAATATATTACAAACGTTCATAATGTTGGTTGTTGACACTACTCTTACGGTCCTCTTTTGTTTTTGCTTCTTTGCCTACCTCTCTAGCATTAACGTTTATTTTTTGTTATTTTTTAAATATTTGTTTAGGAATTTCGTATTCAAAATTACTTAATTAGTGGCACGGAAAAATTGAATTTGGTTGGGCTACTAAGAGATTAAATGGATTTTTTTTAAAAGATTTTTTATTTTCAAGATTTGAACAAAGAAATATTTTTATTAAAATACGATGTAAATTGTCCGACAAGGAAATTAAGAAAGTTTTAGGGTGACATTGGGGATTTGTATACTGAAAAATGATTCTGATAACAAAATCGATTATTTAGATTCATTACTATATATCTTTTATTATAATACGATTCAAGCTGTCATTGATTTTTTCCAATCATCAAAGAGTCATTTTATGTCTTAAAGTTTTGAAGAATTCCTTATAATATTTTTTATTAATGAAATTATATCCTAATTAAAGCAATGTACGACTCATATAAATTTACAAATAATCGAACTCCATGAAATTCGTACAACACAATTTTTTAAGAGAAAAAAAAAATCAATTTTAACTCTTTTGAGTTGTGAGTACAAGTGATGTGCTAATAATATTACCGCACTAATAATTCTATGGAGGATAACGTATGTGTGTGAATTGTGTGTGGTGGCAGCCTGGTTCTTTCAAGTTTCAACACTTGTTTTTGCAATGGATGAAGTATGTTACGATAAAAATACCTTTTAAGGATAATAATTACTTATATTATTAATAAAAATATTCAAATTTTATTGATATTAATTAATTGTTATTGAGTATAATGTCATTATAGATGCAGAGAAACTTACAAAGACAATTAGCCAATAAAATGTAATTTTAAACTTAGTTTCTTTTAAAAATATATTTAGCAACAATTAAAATATTACTTATAATTAATTGCAGCAAAAAAATATTTTTGAACAAAAGTTAATAAAATGTATCTTCACGCGTAGTTTCTTCTAAAAATATATTTAGAAATAATTAAAATATTACTTATTAATTAATTGCCACAAAAAATATTTTTGTACTGTACGTCGTTGGTTGGTGCATGCAATCTTCCGTTGTATTTTCTCCCACTCATCTAAGAATATGTTTTGACATTTGTTTAGAGCTCAAAAACAATTATTTTGAGAAAAAAAATAATTTTTTTGAAAAAAAAGAAGTGTTTGGCAAATCTATAAAAATGCTTTTAAACGAAAGTAGTAGTAATTTTCTCCTGTTGAGAAGAAGCTAAAAAATTCTGTTTCTTAAAAAAAGCATTGAATTTTTTTTAAGACTAAAATTATACCAAATATCTCTTGTTACTTAATTAACATATCTCGTAGTTTGGTTAAGTTCCATTTGATAATTTTATTTTTTATTTTTTGTTTGCCTGATTTTTATTACTTATTATTTTATATATTATTTTACAAAATTAGAAAATACGAAAAATGTAACAGCAATATTTTATAAGATTGGGATAAAACAAAATGCATAACTGTTAAAGAATGACAAAAATTTCACATCGATGGTTAATGAGATGGTGAACTCTTTATAAGGCTTGGGCAATCTCTTTTCTTTGAGCTAACTTTTGGGGTGTGAGTTAGGCCTAAGACCTAATTTCACGTGGTATCAGAGCAGAGTCCGTCTCACTCGATGGAACCCGTAATCAAAATTGCCCATGCACCAAATGCTAAGCACTGGGCGTGAGGTGGGGTGTTAAAGAATGAAAAAAGTCTCACATTGGTAGTTAATAAGATGGGTAGACTCCTTATAAGGCTTGGACAATCATCCTCCCTTTGAGCTACCTTTTGGTTTTATTTTGATAAAAATAAAAATTTAATTAATTTTTTGTAATACATGCTTAAACCAGTTCCTGTAAAATAATTTTAATATTAAAAGTACACTAACACTTGTTCTTAATCATAATTTGACTCTCAAAAGCATTTTTTTTTTAAAAATTAGCTAAACACAATTTAATTATAAAAAAAACTTTTCAAATAAATTAATCAAATACAAATTATTATTTTTGAAAAACATTGTTCTCAAGATGTCATTTTTAGCATAATGCCAAATAGGTCCCAAGTAGTAAAGTAACGTTTGTGTTTGTAAGTAATATTCTTTCTTTGTTTTAGGAACTTGATATTCATAATTAACTAGGGTGATTAATTTGGATTGGCCAAATCACTTACAAAAAAAAAAATACCAACCACCCATAAATCAGGCTAATTAATTTTGAATATCAAACTCTTAAAACAAAGAAAGAAAAACCAACCACCCATTAATCACCGTTGACGAAATTAAAAGAATTTCGACAAGGTAAAAGAAAGTTAAAATGCTAAAAAGCAATAATTACTCCACTAATTTACCAACTAATTATCAAACTTTTTGACATAATTATCATTAGAGCACGTACAATATATTAATTACTACTATTACATTGCCCTATGGCCCCTATCCAGTGTTCACCATAAGTGTTTCTGATAGTACTACTAGTTGCACTAATATGAAGGAAAACTGAGTGAATCAGAATTTTTTTCTTTTTTTTTTATTATTATATTATTATTTTATTGTATATCATAAATTTTTAAATAATATAGATTGCTATCAAATATTATACATTATACATAATAATAGATAATACAAATAAAAGTGAAATTATAACTGAAATACAATTAAATAAACATTTCATAATTGAAAAAATTACTTTAAATTTTATATAAATATTTTCAACATCACTACAGTGCTCCCATAAATGATCTATTAATCATTACGTAGTTCAAATGGAACACAAAGCTTTGAAATTTTAAAGAATTCAAAGAAGAAAATAAAATTATATTAATGAATGTGGATGATATTGTTGATCCAAATGTTTGTCAATTTGTTCGACAAGAACAAAGTCGAATAATGGGAAAAAAAAGTCAACAATTTCAGCAGCCGCAATCACAATCATAACAATTTTCGACCCCGTACAATTCATATTTTAATAGGTTTGATGAATTCGGAAAGAATCTATCAGATTATTAAGTTATTATTGTAATTCTTTTAAGTTATTATGTCTTCTTGTACTTTTAAAATTACTATGCATTTTATATTTCAAAATTTTGATGTATGTCAATTATTACTTTGTTGAATGTTTATTAGTTCCGGTTATTTTTAAGTACAATATTATTTGTTTAAAAAATTATATGTTTGCATTTTTAATTTTTGTGAAGGTTAATTGTAGTTTATATAATTTTATAGTAAAATTGTCACGACCCAAAACGGGCCGCGACTGGCACCCACACTTATCCTACTATGTGAGCGAACCAACCAATCTAATCCCCAACATTTCAACCATAAATAACAAAATATAATGCGGAAGACTTAAAACTCATTAATGAAAATCGATTAAATAACTTATAAAAACTCAATACTATTTATTCCCAAAACCTGGAAGTCATCACCACAAGAACATCTATCCTCAAATTACTAATCTAAGAGTATCTAAGAA
>NC_028638.1:38430068-38439442 GCF_001406875.1 Solanum pennellii
TTTGCTTCCCTCTTCGTTTCTCCTCTCTCTCTCGAGCGTTATTCTCCCTCTCTCTGTTCTTTCTGTTTTTCTTATTCAAAAACCCTCTTTCTTTCACCCTAATTAGCATATAATTAAGTATAAAAGATGATGAATTAACCTATTATTTACTTCAAGGTTATCTCTTTTAACCCCCAAGTAGTTAAATTATTAATATTAACCCACTAAATTTATAATTATAAGCATGAAAAGTCCAAAACGCCCCTTTAAAACTTTAGCAGAATTTCCGACCCGAGTGAGCTGATGGAGACTGTGACGGTCCGTCACGACTGTGACGGTCCGTCCTGCAGGTCCGTCACAAAGCTCAGAAACTAAATTTCAGTGAAGGGTCTGTGACGGCCCGTCGTGCCTGCGACGGTCCGTCCTGCCATTCCGTTACGAAGTTCAGAGAGTCGATTTCAGTACCCAAATTTCAGAATTCTAAGTGTTTTGGAACGAGACCCCCTCGACGGTCCGTCGTGCCCATGACGTTCCGTCGTGGGATCCGTCGACTCAGCCAGTTTTTCCAGAAATAAAATCTGCTGCTCAAAACGACTAAACAGGTCGTTACAAAAATTAACCTAATTTTTTTTTAAAAAAGTCATATAGAAAAATTAATTTATAAAAAAATAAATTTTATATATATCTAAATTAATATTATAAAAATATTACATAAAAAATAATTAAATATACCAGACATTTAATTAAAACATACAATTTATAAAATGTTTAATTAAAAGTTTGTATAATGAAATAATATTATAAATTCAAAAAGTGAATTGGTGTGATGAAAAGAACACAATTCACATACAAATTTGGTTTGAAAATTGGTGTGGGTTGGAGCTCAAAACACCAAATTTTACACCAAATATAAGAGTAGATGTTGAGTTGAGATGTTCTAATATCACTACACCAAATATAATTTTAATTTTTTAGCCGCTAAATAATTTACGATAACAATTTAATCATCACTGAATATATTTTTTAGAGGCAATTACTACTTTATTAGTGACAATTTTATATTTTAATGCTTTTTATAATTTATAGATGTCGTTAAAGCCTATAACGATACAAAAACTAACAGCAATGAACTATTGCAGATAGAAATTTTAGTATACTTTATATTATATTATATCTATTATTGCTAAAAGTTATTTTACACAATAAATTGCGTGTGGTGGTTGCTTGTGGTATGGGAGAAGAATTTACCACAAATATGAGTACGTTGCTGTAGTTGGCTCTGATGATGAGGAGAATATTACTACCTTTTTCATGATTGATAATTAGAATGAAAATATAATTACCTTGTCCTTCACTTGTCTAATCAATAAAAAAAAAGTTATATGGTTGTAAAATTGTAGTAGAAACTGAACTAGATTGATAAGAATATAATTTAGTTCCGACTATTACCCTATTGGAGTGTTAGAGTTTAGTTGTGCTATAATAATATAAAATAGGGAAAAGGGTCAAATATGTTCCTAAACTATTTGAAAAGGTCTAGATGTACCCTCCGTTTAAAGTTTGGTTTACTAATGCCCTTGCCGTCCAACTTTAGGTCCGATATGCCCTTATGGGCGTTAGTTGTCATTTTGGACACGTCCAACTCATTTTTTTTATTTCTTTAAATGTCACATGAAATTGTCATGTCATTTGACTTTACCACATGACATTTATATGAAAATGTGAAGATATTCGGACTCATAAACACCGAATCCGGCCCGTAAATCAACTCCCTTTTAAATTCACTATCCGACCCATTTTTAACAATTTGGTTTAATTTTTATTTTTTCAATAAATCTCGAAAATGAGTAATTGATTAATAAAAAATAGGAAAAATATAAAAAAATATAACATTAACGCAAAAAATTCACAAATAAATATAGTAACCTTAAATCTAACATTTCAATATTTTTTTACAATTTTTATTTTTTCGGTAAATCTCGAAAATGAGTAATTGATTAATAAAAAGTATGAAAAGTATGAAAAAAGTATAAATTAACGCCAAAAGTTCACAAATAAATACAGTAACATTTCATTCTACAATTTATTTTTATTTTTTTATTTTTTTGACAAATCCCGAAAATGAGTAATTTATTAATAAAAAAGAGAAAAATATGAAAACAAAATAAAAAATTTATGTCAAAATTCACAAATAAATATATTAACCTTAAATTCAATAATTTCAATAATTTTTTTATTTTATATTTTTTTTCATATTTTCCTACTTTTTTTTTTTGAATTTTTTGTGTAATTTTTATATTTTTTTCATATTTTTTGTTAATAAACTCATTTTTGGGATTAGCCGAAAAAATTAAAAAATTAAAAAATATTGAAATTGTTGAATTTAAGGTTACTGTATTTATTTTTTAATTATTGGCATTAATTTTATATTTTTTATTAATTAATTACTCATTTTCGGGATTTATCAAAAAAAAAATTTAAAAAAATTGTTTAAATTGATTTTAAAGTTACTATATTTATTTGTGAATTTTTGTTTTTAATTTTATATATATTTTTTCATATTTTTCCTATTTTTTATTAATCAATTACTCATTTTCGGGATTTACCGAAAAAGTAAAACTAAACAAAATTATTAAAAATGGGTCGGATAACGTATTTAAAAGGAGCTGATTTATGGGTTGATTAGGTGGTTATGAGTCCGAAAATCTTTCCATTTTCATATAAATGTCATGTGGTAAGGTCAAAATGACATAATAATTCCCTGTGGCATTTAAAGAAATGAAAAGTGAGTTAGATATGTCCAACATGGCAACTAACGCCCATAAGGGCATATTTGGACCAAAAGATGGACGTCGAGGACATGAGTGAACCAAACTTTAAACGGAGGGTATATCTAGATCTTTTCGAATAGTTTATGGGCATATTTAACCCTTTTCTCTATAAAATATTATCATGAACGATGATTGTTGTAAAGTGGTCTAATGATACATACACGTACAATATGTTTGAGTCCTAAATATATATATATAACAATTCTGTAGCTACTAAATATATAATGTCAAAATAAATTTTATAAAGGAGACTAATACTACGATATAAAGGAAATTAAAAAGGAGAAGCTAATTAATTGAGAAAAATGCTATGCAAAATAATCGAACTTAGAAAACAAAAAAATAATTATAGGAGGTGGAATTCGAGGATCATGATGTGATTAAAAGGAGGTGCATAATCTTGCTTTAGATTTTGATAATGACATGAAGAGATGAATAAGCCATAAAGTTCCAATAATTATGATGTTTTTACTTAATTTTTCTTTCCAAGTCCATTAAAATTTTTGGTTAATTTCTTTTTAGTGACGTTTATGGTTTTATATGAAACCCTACTTTGTAAATTTGTGGCAATTAATTTCTCCAATCCTCAAAATCACAAAAGTTATGGATAGAGCTATGGTTGTATTTCAAGAAGAAACTTTATACTAGTAAATAATTAAGACTACAAAGATAATCACAGGAAAATGAAACAAAACTATATTATAACTTAAAATTATAATGGAGTAACTTCAGTCTAATTTAAATAGTTTAGAGATATATTTGATATTTTTTACTTTTTATTCTTTAAAAAGAAAAACCTGAAACCTATTATGATACAAAATTCCCTCCTTAAAAAGAAAAAGAAGAATTTATGTATGTGTGGACTGTAAATATGTAGTCGATAATTTCTCAACTTAGTTTAGACGAATGCATAATTTGGTAGTAGAAAAAGAGAAGTAATGTCATATTTTGTAGTTACTTCATTCAGATTTGATTCTCCATCTTCCAAACACTTTGGTCCTCCTTTTAATTAAAATATATATTCATATAATTTTCCTTTTCTTTTTTAATTCGTCTTTTGTCTCAGAATGAATATTATTTTATTATAATTAAAAAAAATTGATTTTAAAATTTCTATTTTAACTTTAGTGATAGAGATAAGTGTCAAAAACATATCTAAATTATTCACTTTTTTTGAGTTTCATACCTAAACTATTGAAAGTGTGAGTTTCATACCTAAACTATCACTACTCACACTTTTTAGTTTGACAAACACACCTCAGTGGTGTATGTAGTGCACTCTCTCTTTTATATGAAAAAACTTTGACACATGACATTCCACATAGATAAAATATTTTATCTAGATAAAAATTAAATAGTAAAAAATTAATATTAATTAAAAATTAAAATTACTATCCATATAAAAAATTAAATTATTTTTCTTATCTCACTCCACCCCCTCCTCCACGTACCCCCTCCTCCACGACAACCCCATCCTCTTTTCTTTTTTAAAAAAAATCATTTGTAAAACATTTTTAAAATTTTCATATTTCATCCTCCCCCTCCCCCGATAGAAATTGATATTATTTTATGTAAAAAAATCTATCCCATCCTATTTCTTTTTCCGCTCTTAATTTTTAATTTCTTTTACGTTTTTCTTATTTTGTGTTAGATATGCATGTACATATATTTCTAAAAAAAAATTCTACTAGTGTACCAAATATGACATAAACAACTAAAAATATAAAAAGTCTTGTGGCGGCAAGTAAAAAATATTTTTGATATGTATATCTAAACACTGGAAAAAAGTTTGAATAAGTGGGATGGATAGAATTATATTTTTAAGAAAACAAATAATACCTAAATTAATATTTGATGAGGGGGAGGAAAAAAAGTAAAAAATGAAATACTTTTATAAAAGAAATTTAAACAAAATAAAAAACTTTAAAAATGGTAAGGGGTAAGAAAAATATTTTACATTTTATTTTATAAAGAAAATATTATTTTTTTTATAATAATTTTTTAAATTTTATTTAACTAATACTAATTATTTATTTATTTTTTCTCAAGGTTGAATATTTTTTCCATGTGGAGTGTGAATAAAAGAGAGAGAGTGTATAATACATACCATGATGAGAGTGGTATAAAAGAGAGAGGTGTGTTTCTCAAATTAAAAGCGATAGTTTAGGTATGAAACTCAAACTTTCAATATTTTAAGTATGAAACTCAAAAAAAGGTATAGTTTAGGTGTGTTTTTGACACTTATCTCTTTATGAAATGATTTACAACTACATAAATATCTAAGAATTATTTTGAAGCACAAGTTTCAATATTTTTTTATTCTTTAACTCCATAACAAGTCAAACAGTGTTATATAAAATGAAACTACTAATTTAATAATTTAACATTTGTCCTAGCGGTCCTCAGTAGTCTAATCAACCATCATGTAATATTATTCTCTTAACCTTGTTTTATTTGGTAACAGAGAATATGCAATCATTTAAGATTAACAAGGTAAATGATTCACGTCAGAACGTACATACTTGTTGAATGTAAAAATAGAATTTGGAGTTTAAAGAGTATAAAATGTTAATAAAAATTTTATGTTTCGGTAAGTAACATCGCTGCTCTTTTAGCGATTTTGTCCTTTTGGTTAAAATAAAAATTCATATAACGTTTTGGATTTTTGTTAACATTTTATACCCTTTAAGCTTCGGACTCTGTAAAAATAGGTATTAAAAACAAAAGTTCTCCTGCTAATTAAAGTAGTCGATCTATTGAAACGAAACATGTTAGCATATGCTATAATTACTTATTTAGAAGTCCCTTAGGGGACATTCGATAAAATTGAAAGATACAGAGAAGACTAGCTATGACTTTTGCGCAACGATAATACTCGCGGATTGAAAAATGATCCAATTACTTATATATAACGATACTGTTGCATTTTTATCTTTTTAGTATCAAGGTAATTTTTACTTGTCTTAACAAGTAGTTTGTCTTATTTTCAATAAGTGATGCTTTTTATGATTCATTTTTGTCTTAATTTTCTCCATGTTTGTTTTGTCATGTCTATATATGGGTGGTTCATTGAGTCTATATTCTAATCATCTCTCTAACAGTAAAATGCCTTCTCTTTGTAATAAATTATCTCAATATTCACATGATAATTTTAAAGATTTTATGTTCTTTTTGTTCACTTGCTTGACAAGCAATTTTGTCACAATGAAAATACACTCATCAATAAAGTGGAAAAGCCAATACCATTAGGGGAAGAAAATATACAAATCTCAATTTGGTAGGTAGTGCACTTCTGTTTTTGTTACTATTTCTATTTTTCGAAGACCATGTACATATAATAATTATATGAACATTTTTTTCTACTGGTAAAGTAAAATTTTGATTATCAATTTAACATATTCACAAGTTAAAATAAAATAATAAGCAAAAGTGAATCGAATGTCAACAATATTAGGCCTACTAGAATGAGTAGGCCCATTAAAATATTAAGTGGGCTTCATGTTTTGACATTCCCCAGAAAAACTCAGAACTCAGAAGTAATCGAAACAACGGATGTAGAAAAACGATTTGATGGACCCAAATTGTCAGTCCAGAGATAAGTGTTTGATAAGTTGTGTCTTTGCAAAAACAATGTCAGCCTATTGTCACAGTTTGTCTTCCAACACAACTAACTATTTGATCTGGGACAGTTTGATGTTTATTTCTAATTGATTTTAAGCAGTCTTGGACTTATTTCTTCTATATGAGTTACCAATTGGGTTGAGATATGACTCCCGTAAAAATATTATTAGGATCGAAATAAGTATGTGTAAAGCGTAAGCTAGCAAAATAAATTTCGAAAGATCATGGTAAGAAGACAGACAAGATATTATACCAAAAGAGATTCGATCAATCGACCTACATCCATCCACAAAGGAGATGAAAAATAATCCCTATATAAATATGAGTATACAAAATATAAAGAGAAATAACTCAACTTATCCACTCAGAATATAAGGAGGTTCATAAATTCTCCCCCATAACCGCAACTCTCAAAACCGAACTACATTGTGAAGAAGGAAAGACAAACCTATATTTATAAAGTTTTTAAACATTTTCTTTCAAGACAAGGACTAGTCAAATATGCAAATATTCTATTTTCTTTTTCCTCAAAGAAAAATCTATATGTGGTTTGAAAAAAAAATACCAAGGCAAATAAAACCCTACAAATATCAAATCAAAACAGATGGACAAAATGAAAAAATAACTCAAAAGATCAGTATGATAAAAACTTTATTGATACAAATATATGAATAGGAAAATGAAGACTAAGTTTTAAGAAATTCTTTTTTTCAACATACAAATATATTAAAGTTTTATCGAAGGTGTGTTCGCCACCTAGTTTGACGAATGGTAACATTCTGAAACGCCTAATATTAACATTTTTTAGGGGAAGACTAAAGAGGCCAATAAGCGCCTTAACTACATCCTATCATGTTATCTGCATATGACAACATTGAATTTGAATATATATATATGTCACGGGTTTGGAATCTTTACTACTCTTCAATCAAAATTATGTTAGTATTGTAACTTATTCTATAATAATTGATATATATACACTATTTTTTCTATAATTGATATACATACATACATATATATATATATATCGGATATAGGAAATAGTTGAGCCTAGCTATAACATTTGGTTCTAATGATAAACTTGATAAGGATAAGGATGTAGAGTTCTATTATGTTAGTATATTTTAGTTATACATAGTTATCTCCTCTCTCTCTCTCTCTCTCTCTCTCTATATATATATATATATATATATATATAGATATATATATCGGATATAGGAAATAGTTGAGCCTAGCTATAACATTTGGTAGTCCATATACATCTCCACAGCCAAGTCAAGCCACACTATCAAATTGAATGGTAACCAGGTCTCAAAATAATATTTTACAAACCCAAAGTGGTTTTTGATTACCTTGTAACCTCAACAGCGAAACACCTTTCGCTTACCCCAAATACCTTTAGTCAAGCATTCAAATATCCTGAATGGCAGGCTGCAATGGCAGAAGAACACATGGCCTTACTTAAAAGTAAAACTTGGTCATTGGTTCCATCTACTCCCTCTCAAAATGTAGTTGGGTGTAAATGGGTGTTTCGTGTCAAACACAAACCTGACGGATCCATAGAGCGTTATAAAGCCAGATTAGTGGCAAAAGGATTTCATCAACGTCCTGGAATTGACTTTCATTCCACCTTTAGTCCAGTTATTAAAACCACAACCATTCGCCTCATCTTGTCCCTAGTCGTGTCTCTTAAATGGCCATTGCGTCAACTTGATGTAAACAATGCCTTTTTACAAAGCACTCTTCATGATATTGTTTTCATGAAACAATCACCTGGCTTTGTGGATTCCCGGTTTCCAAAAATCATGTGTGTAAACTACACAAATCTATCTATGGACTTCGCCAAGCACCACGAGTATGATATACTGAAATCAAGGAGTTTCTTTTATCCTATGGCTTTGCTCGTTCTAAATCTGATGATTCTTTATTTATCAAGTGGTCTCATGATTCTCTCATTATTATTATGATCTATGTTGAACATTGTTATTACATGTTCTAACAACTCCCATGTCCAGGAAACAATTAAGCTGTTGGGAGACAGATTTTCGATTAAGGACCTTGGTCCTTTACATTTTTTTAAAACTCTGCTTGTGCAAAGCTTAGTAAAAAAAATCAAGCAAATGTGTTTGCTATATATATGAATATTATATTTGTTTGGCAAATATTTGGTGCAATAATCATTAAAGGCATCAAAAGCATCATGGTGAGGAAACTTATTCGCTTTAGGTATTTAACAAAAATCAGTATCATCTAATTATGATTAAATAATTTAATGAAGTGAGAAATATATATTAGTTAATTATGGTTAAGTGATTGATGTGAAATTTCAACATGTATCATGCTTTCATTGATTTGATATAAAGACTAGCTGATCATACAACTAAGCTTTTACTAACATCGACATGTTCCTTTTCTTTACTCAAAAAATACATCTTTACATTACACCTTTGAAATTCACTTAGCATTCAAGAATAACTGAAAATAGAAACTCTGTCGAATATACTAGATGACGGGCATCGGGTATATGCCGGGTCTGACACCATCATATGTGTAGACACGTAATTTTGTCCGAATTTAAAAGTTTAACACAAATTTTTAGAGCATAAATAATTTTATCAATCTAAATTAAATATATTTTATTATTGTCATTAAGTTTATTTAAAAGATATAAGAATAAACAACATAAATATAATTTTTATCAGATAAGTTTATTTTGATTGTTAAAAAATAAAAAAATAAAAAATAATAATAATAATAATAATGTATATATATATATATATATATTACATATATTATTTAAATAAACTAATATTTCTTAATTATGTCTTTTTTGTTTTAATTACCCATTTAGCTTTATTTATTTATTTACTCAAAAAAATTAGCAATTAATATAATTATCATTTTCATATATATATTTAATATTTAAAAAAAAAAAAAAAAAAA
>NC_028638.1:38452149-38508233 GCF_001406875.1 Solanum pennellii
AAGAGAAATTAAGAAATAAGCAAAATGTTGAAAGAATAATAAAAAATAATAATGTATAAAAACTTGACATGCTTCTAAAATTGGATGGTTTTAAATATGTTAATATAAATCAAAGAATGAGGGTAAATACATTTGTCTTAATAATACAATATTCATAAATTAGTTTAAGTCATGAATGTCCATAAAGCGACCGTGCTAGAACCACGTGATCGAGGGGTGCCTAATACCTTCCCTTCGTTCAACAGAATTCCTTACCCGATTTTTGATTTCGCAGACCATAAAATAATGAGTCAACTTCCTTTTGATTAGGGATGTAAATAAGGTGACTTGGAACACCGTAACTCAATTCCAAGTGGCGACTCTAAAAAAAAATAAAATAATCCCTTAATCAATAACGTCACTTAAATTGGAAAAACCCTTACGCCGCCGCGCGAAAAAGGGGTGTGACAATATGAATTTTATATTATTGGCATACTGCTATAATTATTTTTTATCGAGCGATCAAATTTGTTATAAGTCCATTGGCAAATGGACCATTTTCAGGCCACACCTGGATTTTGGCCCAAGCTCTGATGACAGAACTTCAACTATTTACATCCACAAAATTTTCATATGTTTGTAATGTGCATTGCCAGGTTGGGCTGGATAATTCAATGGGCTAGCTAGCTCAGAGCCCAATTTATGCGTTCGATTTTGTAAGTACAATCGAAGATACTACTAAAATGCTATATAGTATTACTACTACTTAAATATGTAAAGAGCAAAAACTTCATTTTTTATCGATTATATTCATTCATTCATACAAACAAATCTTCTGCATGTGTGTAAGCTTCAGTTCTCTCCAAATTAAAGTGTAAGCACTACGTGTAACGTGTCGTGCAATGCTAATCTAAATTAATTGAATCAGTAGACTTCGAACATTAATAACTTAGACAAAAGAACTTATTTTCAAACTTGTATGATTTATAAAAGGAGAAATGTAAAATCTAAAAACCTCTAGGTTTTACTTTCTATTGATTGTGATAACCCAAAGCCGAATTATAGTGATTCTATTCTTTTAGGTGAAAAATAATGCTCAAACTTTTTTTATTTTCATGCACTCGGAGTTTGATATTTAGTTTGTAATCCAAACTCGAGACTTCTAACTAAAAATAAAGGATCTCAACCTTCCCATTATAGTTCATATTGTTGCTCATCTAAGTAGTTAGATCGAGTAGTAGATGGAACAAATCTTTATTAATACAAGGATAGTATATTTTTTTTTGGGCATAGACGAATTAAGCGTTTCTTGATGAAAAAAATTAGAATACTGAATTATTTAGACTACTGAATATACACTTCATATTTATTCAATCGAATGTGATGATTTTGCTATGTCACTCATTCCAATAAACCAGTTCCACTATATATATTTTCTGTCCAAAGGACAAATTGCAACTGCTCCACCATGTACTAAGATTAAGTATAGGGTGTTATTGACAATAGTTACATGTAGGGACACAAATATACGTCCTATATACCTAATAAAGCTAAGAGGAAGTAATGTAAAAAAAAAAAAGTTTTTAAAAAATAATTATGAAAATGTGACCACTTTTTCCATATAAACAGACTAAAAGAAGTGTTACCACATAAATTGAGACAGAAAAAATAATTAATTAGTCCAGGTCGTGGGGTTGACCCCTTGATGATATCTGTGTGGTTGTATATAAATATTCTTGTCATAGTATTTCTTTACAACTAACATATATTTTTTCTTAGTGATAATTTGAAAGAGTTTAGAATCAAGGATGAGTGATCCACCAAAGTATGCACATCCCTACCCTGCTCAAGGTATATTTAACTTTTAATTGATTTCCTATATATTATTAAACTTAACTAATCTACTTTAATTTTATTTTCTTTTTGGTTAATCAATTAATTCCCATAGCTCTTTCAATTGATTTTAATTGAAATTAATTAATTAATTAATTAATTAATGGTGGTGTTGTATAGGTTATTATCAAGGTCCTCCAGTGATGCCTCCACCACCTCAATATTATTATGCAGCTCCTCCTCCAAGAAGGGAACCTGGCTTTCTTGAGGGATGGTATGTGCAATTACTTTTTTTTTTCCTTTTCTTAGCGAATTTTGAATATATTATTTATTTAAATCTTGAATTCGTATCTGTATTTAATTACGTTGGTGCAGTCTGGCAGCTTTGTGTTGCTGTCTCCTGATTGATGAGTGTTGCTGTGACCCTTCTATCCTCTTCATCTGTTGATAAAATATTTTATTTCTCTCGGATATATAACACTAGTAGTATTGTATTTGTATTATTAGATAGATCTCTCAGAATGTTACTCTTTGTTCGTTGCTTCAAAATTGATTTTCTCGGACTTTTATTATATTTGAATTTTAATCTTGTTTTTCCTAAAAAAGTGAAAGTAGTAATTATTTTTAGAAATATATAAATCTCTTTCAAAAATATTAGGGATTTTTATAAATTAAATATCATTTCTTCTCATACCATAGTGCAATATCATTCATTAGTCGTTTATAACGTTTTGTTTTATTAGGAGAAGATTTTTCTCTCTCAAGAATTTAGATTTTACATTAATTTTTTTTTATATATGCCTCTATTATATGACCAAACAATATATTAAGGATGTTTTAGAATAATTTTCTTTGTCATTTGATTTATTGCCACTATATTATTTAGTTAATTTATTATTCAATACAAATTTAAATTAGTCAAGCCAGTAATCTCCACACAAAATTAGAAAAGCTATGCATAATTTTCAACTTTGGGTGAGAGAATAATTATGTTTGAAAGGGAACACAAAGTAGTTTTGGGGTCCTCCATGTCTCCATCAAGTTTGAATTTTCCAGATAAACAAAGAATGAACCAGAAACACTTTATTGTACAACTTGACTTTTTTGCACCAAAAATAATTTGAATTCTCAATCAAATGGAAAATATTGTTTCTTATGGAGTGGTGTCTCTTTTAAATTAAAACATGATTATGGGAAAAATTTTAATTTGTATGAAATTATATCAGTATGAGACTTTATTTAATTAATAAATGAGATGAGACTCATGTGATAAGTGATATCTATTAAATCTTTTTGATTTTTTTTTATTTTTCACTTATTTCAATATGTTTTATTTTTATTTGTTTAAAATATTTTTTTTACCAATCTAATTAGTTTATGTTTTTTATTTTTTTATTTTTTGTTTTACACTTATTTCAACATATTTTTTGTTTTTATTAAGGGAAAATTACGCGATTAAGCAAACTTATACTATTTAATTACTCATCATAGCTATAGTTTGCTATAATTACCACTCGCTACTAACATTTATACATTAATTACGGAGGCTGATTTCGAATTTGTATGATTAGTTATGTTTGTATATGTATAATTCGTCAGGATATACAAATAAATATGTACAATATATACAATCTTTTAACCGATATACATATACAATTCACCTCTCTCCGACTCTCTGCCCTCTCTCGCTCGCCTCTCTCCTCCCTCTCTCAATCTCGCTCGCCTCTCTCCTCCCTCTCCCAATCTAGCTTGCCATTTATACAAATGTATATGCATAATATACAGTTATATACAATTATATACATATACAATTCAACTCTCTCCCACTCTCTGCCCTCTCTCACTCGCCTCTCTCCCTCTCTCGATCTCGCTCGCCTCTCTCCTCTCTCTCCCAGTCTCTCTCGCCTCTCTCCTCCCTCTCTCAATCTCTCTTGCTATATATACAAATACATATGTATAATATACAATTATCTAACCAATATACATGTACAATTCACCTTTCTCCCACTCTTTTCCCCCTCTCTCTCTCCTCTCTCTCCCAGTCTCGCTCGCCTCTCTCCTCTATATAACATGTAGCTACAAATTGTAATTATCAAACTATAGCTATGGTGAGTAATTAATTATTTTTTAAGTGGTTATATACGAAAGCTTCCCATTTTATTTTTTAACACGTTTTTTTCTTAACTAATCTAATTAGTTTATGTTTTTTTTAGTTTTGCACTTGTTTCAATATATTTTTTGTTTTAATTTATAAAATGTTTTTTTGTTAACTAATCTGATTAGTTTATGCTTTTCTTTAATTATCTTTTTGTTTTACACTTATTTCAATATATTTTTTGTTTTCATTTAAAATGTCTTTAACTAATCTAATTAGTTTCCTTTTTTTCTTTTTTATGTAGTGAATTTTGATTTGATTCTTTATGTTGTATAAGTTTTTATTTTACTATTATTAATTTTTTTCTATTTTATGTTATTTAGTCATATTTTAATAAATAGTTGTTTGTATTTAATTTTTCGTATATAAAATCAAGATACAAATTGTTTCTTTAATTCTAACAATTATATTTTCTCAAAAGTATAAATAAAAATTTGTAAAGTCGAAAGAAGTCTTTTAAGGAATAAATTAATAAAATCATCATTTTATTTATCATTTTCTAAGAAACATGTAAGGAAAGTAAATGAATAAAATATATTAAATTTCACCTGACTTGAATTTCAGGAATAAAAACATCATACAAATTGAAAGAATGATTACCTATTTATATAAGTGTTATGAATATTTTTCTTACTTATCATGAATAAAATTATTAAAATAGGAAAATACAAATTTGAAATAATGGTTCAAAGAGAAATCTAATAAAAAAAATAAAAAGTAAGAGAGAAGGAGCGTCACAAAAGGAAGAGAGAGAAAAGAAGTTTGGGCCATTTTTTTTTTTTTTGAAATGAAACCATTTAACTACTTGTCAAAAAATAAATGGAGGGTCATACAAGTTTTGTCTATCACATAATACTTGTGCCTCATTCATAATAAAAATTTTTGGATACTAAAAGTTTTCAAGATATATTATCGAACAAATTTTATCCTAAGGTATTAGTAGAATATGAAGTAGGACAAACTGATCCAGTTAAGATTAATGCTTTGGATCCTTCCAATTTTGCAATCCTTGTTTGGACAAAAAAATGTTTAGCAAGAGATAATAGCAAATTATTTTCGACACTGTAAAATTCGTTCAGGGGATGCAATCTCAAAGAATTTAATGAAGCTACTTGTGAAAACGTAATTAATGAGTTTGAGGTCATTTATTAATGATCTCGGTTACCACAATAAAATAGATATCAATAACCTGTTGAATTATTCGGATGAAAGTGAAACATGTTAAGAAATCCAGAACATACAAGAAATTGTGGATACCACCAAAAAAATAATATTGATGATGATGTTGAAAATGATAATATACCTTTGAAACCAATTACGCGTAAGGAAACACTTACCGCATCTTGAACTCTTTATAATTTTATAGTACAATTTGAAATGACAACACCAAAACTCTTAGATGCAATAAGAAAAGTTAGAAATGAGCTTCAACTAGATTTAAGTTTTAAGAAAAACAAAACATAGTAGAATCATATGTTACTAAGTTGTCTTGGATATATTTGTACTTTTAAAGAATTATTAATTTATGATATTAATAGGACCATATATTTATATAAGAGTCTTCTGGAAGTATATTATCTTATTATCTTATCGAAATTGATGATTTTTTTACATTGATCCAAATTGGACCGGAGGAGAAAATTATTTTAGAGAATTATTAATTTGCAGAGTATTATTTTATAGAGATTTTACTGTAATTGAAATGCAATTCTTCATAGGCGGTACTAAATATTTAATACATATATAAGTGATCAAGATTGTCCTTGACATATATATATATATATATATATATGTTCACAAATAATATGCATGTTATGTTGAGTGAGAAGCAACGTATAAAAAAGCAACGTATAATTTTATACAAGATTAATAAAAAAGATATTTTTAAAATTTCTGATGAGAGTTAAAAGTCTAATATCTCATTAATATTAATATTAGTGAGAAATATGTAGGCTTAGTCCCTCTATGTCTCTATCATGTTTGAATTTTCCAAATAGGTATACATCTTTTTGAATGACTTGCTTAATTACTATAAAGTTATTTATCTATTAATTGATTCAAGCTATGATTATGTTCAAAGAAGCATATCATCTCCTATGAAACTTCATGTACAAAGAAATAAAATTAAAACAGAAGTTGCTAATTTATAATTAAAGATCTTAGAGATGTGTTGAACACAACATTATCTAGATATGAAGACATATTCAAATATCACAAGCTGTGTTCATAATATTCCAAACCGTTTTTATATTTTTTGGCAATATATACCTATTACCTCTTTCACATCAAAGAAGATATAAATTTTTCTCTTCCCATTATGTACTATTTTCCACATCATTATTGTCAAATTTAGCACACTAGCAAAGAAAAGATGTTTTCCCATCATTCTACCGTAGACACAAGTAATATTGTTAAATATCATTTCAATTAATAAGGCTCATTTTCCATATTATTTGAGAATAATAACATTTAAAGGGTTTTTTATTTATTTATTTATAAAAATCTACAGTTCAAATACATATATTTATCCTTTAAATTAAATTGGGTTCAACTAATATTTATGTCCACTTATGTTGGGTGTGCTACTTTAGCTTATATAAAATTGAACAAATAAACACATTTGTCTTATGTGATGTCCAACATGACAATTTTATGTCCTGCGTGCACTATGCCACATAAAACACGTGTGTTTACTTGTTTAATTTTATACAAGTTTAAATGCCTAATTATGCGTGCCAAAATCTGGAGGTCATAGATGCAAGCAAAATAACAGATTTATGCATTATGCCTAAAAAAAAAAACATTTTTAATTGTTCTTGTGGTTTTTTTTTCTAGTTATCCTTTTTTTCTTTGCATTAAAAAGGTTGGTACTGAATGGAATTCTTCAACAGACAATCCATTGGAAAATCTACTGATGAACAAAACTATAACTGCGCAAAGGCCAATGAGACCCTTTCTTAGTTTGTTTCATTAGGAAAAGTAATTAGATGGATATTATTCAGCAAGTATAAGAAATTAGTAGTAGTTGGTTTTTGTGTGACCTGATCAGGTAAAGTCAATTTATGCATCATTAAATTTTTCCTGCCAGATTTATTCATTTATAAGTAGAAGATATGGCCCAAACTTCCTACTTGATTATGGGATGAAATGAGAAAGAAACGAGTGGTTCCAGACACGAACACTAGCAAATAAATGAGCTTCACAGCAATAATTCATCAAGCATTGAAAAGATGCTCAAACGGCACTCTTCTGCATTATTCCATAATACACACAAACCAGTCACTACAACAACATATAACACATTATTTCCTTTTTACATTCATAATAACACAACAAACATTTCCAACAGTTGAAATCCTAAGTACAAGACACAGCAAGCTTAGTGTTGTAATCTGAAAAGGGTTCAACAAACAAAAAAACGGTGCATCAAAGTCATGACCACCCTCCTTTGGGATGTCATTTATGCATTAACTTCAACAGTTGTCATAGATGCCAAACCATTACCACATCCACCGCCACCACAGCCGCCACAACCACTGCTTTTCAAACTATTCCCTCCACAACCTCCACAGCCGCCACTTTCTAACCTATTTCCACAGCCACCACCACCACAACCTCCACAGCCGCCACTTTCTAACCTATTTCCACAGCCACCACCACCACAACCTCCACAGCCGCCACTTTCTAACCTATTTCCACAGCCACCACCACCACAACCTCCACAGCCGCCACTTTCTAACCTATTTCCACAGCCACCACCACCACAACCTCCACAGCCGCCACTTTCTAACCTATTTCCACAGCCACCACCACCACAACCTCCACAGCCGCCACTTTCTAACCTATTTCCACAGCCACCACCACCACAACCTCCACAGCCGCCACTTTCTAACCTATTTCCACAGCCACCACCACCACAACCTCCACAGCCGCCACTTTCTAACCTATTTCCACAGCCACCACCACCACAACCTCCACAGCCGCCACTTTCTAACCTATTTCCACAGCCACCACCACCACAACCTCCACAGCCGCCACTTTCTAACCTATTTCCACAGCCACCACCACCACAACCTCCACAGCCGCCACTTTCTAACCTATTTCCACAGCCACAACCACCACCACCACAGCCGCCGCTTTTTAACATACTTCCACAACCACCACCACCACAGCCTCCACAACCGCTGCCACCACAGCCACCGCTTTCTAACATACTTCCACAGCCACCACCACCACAGCCGCCGCTTTCTAACATACTTCCACAACCACCACCACCACAGCCTCCACAACCGCTGCCACCACAGCCACCGCTTTCTAACATACTTCCACAGCCACCACCACCACAGCCGCCGCTTTCTAACATACTTCCACAACCACCACCACCACAGCCTCCACAACCGCTGCCACCACAGCCACCGCTTTCTAACATACTTCCACAGCCACCACCACCACAGCCGCCGCTTTCTAACATACTTCCACAACCACCACCACCACAGCCTCCACAACCACTGCCACCACAGCCTCCACAACCACCGCTTTCTAACATACTTCCACAACCACCACCACCACAGCCTCCACAACCGCTGCCACCACAGCCTCCACAGCCGCCGCTTTCTAACATACTTCCACAACCACAACCACCACTCTTTAATTTGTTTCCAAAAACAGCACCACAACTACCATAGGCTCCCCTCTTCATAAGATTACCGCAGCCTCCACTGATTGCTTCATTTACGGGTGCTACAATGCTTCCTTTGGTAGCCTCCAGGTCCAACTTCACCCCCTTCTCTGTCTCAGATTCCAGATTAGCTCTGTTGTCCTCTTCATGGCACACATCAGTTTCTTGAGTGGACAAATTCTTCTCTTTCGAATGTTTAGCACTGCCTACCAAGCTACTATACCCTTCCTTCTTCAACGTATCACAAAGTACAAAAGCTGTTATAGAACCAGGCAAAAGAAACCACTCCTCTGTCACCTGATTTTACAAGGAAACCATATTTATTAGAGAAATGTGATTCCACAAGTTGATACTGGAACAAGAGTATAACCAAATTACTTACACTGATAACTCCAAATTTCAAGTCAACCAACGCTACTGCCTTTCCATAAGGATCCTGTGCAGAGAACTCTACCGCTGTCATAAAATCATCTTGACTCCTTTGCTTTGTACAATACTTGTGCTCATAATCCAGCCTCTGACCAGGGAAGAATTTCACCTGGACAAAATATGAGTGGGGGAACCATCAATGCATGGAGAGCCAGAACAATGTTAACTTGTCGAATGATAATTATGGGTAACACCCAACAAATTCAGCTATTTCATTAAGTAAGTAAATGAGAAGCTGTGTAAGAGAACTTTGATCGCAATACTCGAATTCATACTGATTGAAAACACAGAAACATTCTCTACAAATTGCTGAGGACACATTTAATGGCATTAAGTGTATAGGTATCAAGGTGGCTGAAATTGTTCAACTTATAAATAGCATTTCACAACAGCCATAACAACTACCAAATTTAATAACTTAATACCTACTGAGCTTTGTAATGTTCAAAACACCAAATATTTCCGCAAGAGAAAAATAGTAAGATAATGAGACCTAGAGGCTCTATAAGAGTGTTAGCAGCAAAGCCATGTTTCCTGGAAAACCCAATGAGGAATGTGAGATGAATTTTAAATGAATGATAATTGGTGTCCATCAGCAAAGAATGCATTTCCAGAAAATCTGATGGGACATATTAATCATCTAATAGATGAGTGTATGAGTGACAGTGGTATACATCAAATGAGAACAGTAATCTACTTTCCTGTTGTTTTTGAACAAAAAAAAGGAAGAAGTGACAGATAGACACTCACATTCCTCTGACCAGCCAACTCAAAAAGGTGGCCATCATCACTGCTGGATGTTTGAAGTTGAAGAGACCACTTTGCATCTAACAGCAACCACTCTTTCCCTACTAACTCAGCAAGAGAATGTACCTCGCCGGACTTGCTGACGCCAACCACCTCCTTGTGCAATGTAGAATCAGTTTCACCCTTGGATTTCTTCGAGTCCCTACAGTGGAGCCATGAACAGAATTTCAAGCAGCAAGGAGAAAAGGTAATGACAGTTTTCTAACTTCTCATACATGTTTGGTGAAATTATCGGTTTCGTTTAAAAGTTTCACTAACAAACACAAGGGCCCATGACATTTAAAATATCAGATAGGTCCCATAATACTGAATTTGGTCGAACAGAGATTACCCCCAACTTCATTTCAAAGCAGTAAAAAAAGCTTTCTGAGGAATTTGATGGTGATGCAAAAGTAGCAAATATTTTAGTTCTTAGTTAACCACGAATAAGCGGACAAAGAAAAGAAACCAGATAGCATATCAATAACAGGCACATCCATGTTAAAGTAAAGATCAACAACATAGAATGCTTAAACATCAAGTACCTCATTTGAAGGCTAATGACCTCATCACCAGCATCATCAATGATGCGAGTCCAATTCTTAGCATGCTGAATCCTACCAGGAAGTGGGAATAAGCAAGAATTTTTGGAGAATGCTCGAGGACGGACAAAGTGAAAGACATATGGTGCTGCAGTAGGTGTTGTAACTGAGATAGCTACTCGTAAACAGATTGGCTTTAGTGTTTCCATTTTAGAGCTTGGCACAACTTCCAACCACTTTTCCATTGTAAGTTTCGAAGTCGGGCAAACCAAATCTTCTAAAGAGACTTTAACAGAACCCACAGATTTAACAGGTTTTGGAATAGGTAAACCAGACGATGAGCATGACATGAGATCAAAAAGAAGATGACCATTAGGTTCACATTGGAAAGAAGCAACCTGTTTTTCCCCAGTGATGGACAAAATAGTAAGTTTTCTCTTTGCATTGAAGATTCTATCAGGCTGAGTCTTGCTAAATGAGACAAAGAAGCTTCCCTCGCGTCCTTCTGGTAGATTTCTGATATCTACAAGCTCTAACATAACCTGTAAATAATTGGAGAAGTTACTAAAAGTTACAACTTGTAGTTTGACTAATTCGAACATAAAACCACTTAATTAGAAACTTGGAAGTCAGATCTTCATAAGCAATAAGACAAGTAGATTGTTTTGAGTGAAGTGATCTATAAATCTAGGTTACACATTAATGTTCTTTATATCAGAGAGCAGCAATGTTCAAGATAGGCCCTGAAGGAAACAGTTAAATGAATCGACACTCTACCTGTCATAGCAAGACCAGACACAGATAATGATTGTCTTTAATGTCAACTTAGGATTAAAGTTATCATATAATTTTCCACACTGGATTTAAATTATATACTTATAAAATAATATGGCTCCCCTATGATCTCTAGCATACTGATTGAAAACAAAAGATCACTTAGGTTTTTCAGTACATTCTCCAGATCTCTCATCCTTGCACTTATTACCTTCAGATATAAGTTTGAAATGGAATTCATTATATGCCAGTATCCTAGATATATCAGTAATATTGAATCTCAAAATATGAAACAATATTGAGATGACAAAGCTAAAAGTAGAAAGATGCTGAAAATTACTTCTACTGCTTCCATCTCAGGATACTGCATTATCTTTTGGTGCTCATGGAAAATATCTGCACTCTTGCTTACAGGGTTGGAGGGGTAATAAGAATTCCCAAGAGGAGATGGTGAACTGCCTCTATACATAGCACCTGCCCTCCAATATCTTAAACCATATGTTTCTTCCCACTGCCTTGTAGTTCGAAAAAAGCCAGTATCCAACTTTTTCCCTTTTGTTCGATCTGAGTCAGTGTCATCATGTTCTAAAATCTTACCCATAATGTCAACAAGGTCTTTGCAATAAGAAGCAGGATGTAACTGGTGAGTATGCCAGATAAGGTCTATGTCATAAGTTGGAACAGTGAAGCTCTTAATGGATCTTTCTTTGTTTCTCCGGATCAGATGTAAGAAACCCTTGTATCGAGCCACAGCACCTTCAAGATAGAGATTGTTGTTTATGTGTGGTCTAGACACCTATAAGAAAGACATAAAAGAACTTTTACATCGCTGCTTAATAGAGTAGATAAAAAAAGAACGCCACTAGAATCACAAAGGATAACATGATTTTGACAACAATTAGCAGGAAAACAGCTGAAGTTTTTTCTCTGGCCTCCTAGGAATATATATCCTTAAGGATTTTCCTTAGTATCACTTTCAGAGTGAGTGTAAAACCATTCTGTTTATATGGTTTGACATAAGTCATTGATTCTCAAACTTGGCATTCAAATAAACAAAACAGAAGTTCGTGAACTGTACAAGTCTGACTGCTGATATGTTGCGATATACACTAAAAAAGAGTCTTAGCCTTCTCCTGCTCACCTGGTAGAAGAATGGGCTTTGCCGTGAAACAGCAGAGACTAGATCATAATCACTGTACTTTTCAGCTTTTGCATGGACATCTTCTGAAAGAGCTCTAGCTGAGTCCAAATCATAAGGCTCGTTTGCATACAAGTGTTTCCACAGTTCTTCGGTATCCTGTTTTGACTTTGCATTCACAGAAGATACAACATCATGGTTGTCAAGAATTCTCCCATATAAATTCTCACAGTCAGTCTTGTATCTAACCTGAAAAAGACGGCAGAAAGGACATTTAAGTATGTAATAAATAGCTTTTAGTCACAGAATTTAAATAACAAAAGTTTCACTAGTTAAGACACGTACAGGATTGAGCCGGTGACAATGCCAAATCCATTCACAGTCCAAAGGAACAACCAAGGGCCCGTCAAAGAAGGGGGACTCAGAGTGTTTTGCCAACAGTGGTAGCCAACATGAGTAGTACCTGAAATTGGGATTTAAATTTGCATGTTCTCTAAAGTAACCTTTTCAAGAAATGAACATTAACTTGTAATATTACCTTAGATCAGAAGAAAAGGAAAATTATTTACAAAGTAAAGATTTTTCAAATAATCAGTATTCATAGTTGAAAAGCAATTAATATGGGACAAAATCTTCGAGATTATGTATTACCTATGAATGGCTTTATCCAGGCCACGGCCTTCATACAGCCAACGGTTTCTATCAACGGTAGCAAGAAACTTGAGCTGTTCTTTAGCTGCAGCAACAAGGTCCACATTTATCAGAGTCTTCTGAGCTTCATTCCACTCTAACTGCTGTTTCATCTCCATCCTTTTTTCACTAATACCTATTCCCCACTGTCAAATTGAAGCATGAACGTTTATCAAAAGCTAAAGATTAAGTATAACAAATACAAATCACAGTTTTGTAGGAATTCATACATCAATTTAGAAACTGAAAATTTATCCTCAAATCAGCATCGTGGGATAAACATAAATATACAAATGTAATACAAAAGTAGATTAAAAAAAATCCCTTCGGTATGATTTCTATGGGTTTATCAAACATAACTGAACCGGTGCATAAAAGATAAAAATATCGGTGAATTTCACCGATCACTCTTTTCTGTGCAGAAAAATTGATTTCATATCCAAATGAAGTCATAGCAACGTTCAGTAGTAAAATCACAAAAACTAAAAGTAGCACGCAGAACACTTGTCAAATAAAGAGAATCAAAAAAAAAAAAATTGAACAAAATTTAGGTAAAGAGCTTAGGAATCTCAAAGACTCAACTAGAAAGATGAACGATACATTGAACAATTGGTGGGCAGTTTATACTCAAAAGTCAATTGATCGGAAAAGAAACAAACAGCAAACAGAGAAATCCTGTAGCAAAGGAAGAAAAGAGTAAAAAGCGATTTCTGAATTTAGACTCACCGGAAAACGGAAGAGACGACGATTGATCGCCGGAGAACTCCACCTGAGATGGTGACTTCTTAATTGAGAAATGCAAGATATTTTATAGAGTGATTTGGTTTGCAAGTCCCAGTTTTATAGTACTCCATGAAGAGTACGATATCAGCTTATAGTTTAGACTATCTAGTACAAATTATTATGTTTGGACATAAATACCCTTTTACAAACCAAATTACCTCCCTTGTCCTTTTTCAATCCAAAATTGATTAAATTCGAATGAGCGTTCTAAAGTCTTAAGCGCTCCTCAATAAAGATGATTAAGAGAATACAATTTTGAAATCTCTAATTAAAAAAGTCTTTTTATTTTAAATTGTAATGTAAAACGATACAATTCCTCTTTCTTTCATCAATTTATTAAGTATTTAAATGAAAATTTCTTCGAAACATAAATCTCATCGAATTATTAAAAAATCTTTTGACAAGGACTTCTTTAGTTGTTTTATTAATTTTTTATTATAAATAAATATTTTATTTTATTTTTATCTCTATATTAAAAATCATAATTGAAGCATGACTCACAAAAAAAAGGTTATTTTTATTTCTAATTTATATGCCTTCACCTAACACGCAAGCCAGGCCCACACTAAACATCACCCAAGTAATATAATGTATTATCCTCTATTTTTAATTATACAGGAGACTTGAGGACATATTAGTAATAGAGTATTGTACTCCAAAGTAAAAAGAGACACAAATAACAAAAAGTAAAGCACATGGCTCATTTTGTATTTTTGTATGTACAACAAGAAGAATCACTCAAATAACGTGACTACACAACATTACAATACTAAGCAGTTACGTTTTATTCCGTGGCCGGCTTCACACTATTTATCAGGGGCATTCATTAGGGGCGGAGACAGGAATCCGTTACGGTATTGAAAAAATTGTTATTATTATTATTATTATTATATAAAAAGACTTATATTTGTCCTTAATACTTAAAAGAAAATAGTTATATTGATTTTTAATTTTAATAGAAAGTATTATTTGATTTGATTTTGATTTACTATAAAACAATTATAAGAATAACTTAATTTAATTGAATCGATAAATTAGATATATATAAATTTTATAATTGTTTATATATTATTCATAAATAAAATATAAATATTTTATCAAATTTTGATTAACTTAAATATTTAACTGTATAATTTTCTCAAGCTTAACACTTAAAATTTTAGCTTAATTATTACAATCCTAAGTTCAAGTCCATCAATATCCACAGCGATTTGTTTTTAGTAATTCCTTCTCAATTGATAATATAGATAATGCATTCAATCTCACATTATTGATTTAAGATAACATTTTATCAATTTTAGTTTGAAAAACTTCTTTCGACCAAGACAATAGCTACAAGAATTGTTAAAATTATTCTATAAGCAATATATGCATTAGGAAAAGAATCAAGTCTTTTTATTTGATTGAGTATTTCCATTAAATCATTATCTTCTACTTGTATTATTTCTCTTAATAATAACTAAAACGAGAATATATATATATATACTTACTAACTAAGAATATCAATAATAACAAAACAAGATTATATAAAGGGATAATACTCAATTACCCCTAGCCTATATCCAAAATTTCTGAGACACACCTTATCTTTGATGAGGTCCTATTAACCCCCCTCAATTTTTTTAAGTAATTGTTTACCACTTTTGTATCTACGTGGCAATATACGTGAATTCACCCATGTAGGGCGCGTGAGTGAAGATTTTAGATAATAATGACCAATAAAAGTAAGTCACGTGTCAAAGTAATTTGAAAAAAAACTCAAAAATAAATATTAATGTTTCTCTCTAAAGCAGTTGTCTTCATCTTTTGAAAAAAAAAAACTCCATTTTCAGTGTTCTTCATTTTTAAAGAAGCTCCATTATCATTCAAGTTAAATAGTTCCTTGATTTGAAAAGGTAAAGTAAAATCCATCATCGAAAATCAACTATCAGTTTGAAATCAAATTTCTAACCTTTGTTGATTTTTTGAAACCAAGCTAAACTTTCCCTCTTTCTTTCCTTGTTCCTTTATCTTCTTTTTGGTAAAGTATTTTTGAAAACGTAAATGGCCAGCTTTTTCGAATTTGGGAAGTATAAAAGTAGCTGATAGTCACTTTTTAGAAAGCTGCAAAAGTGGGGCCCGACGCGTGTTGACAAACCGATCAATCTTTCTGATTATTATTGTCACGTAGGTACGAAAGTGGTAAACAATTACTTAAAAAAAGTTGGAGGGGGAAATAGGACCTCATGAAAGATAAGGTGTGTCTCAGGAATTTTGGGTATAGGCTAGGGGGTAATTGAGTATTATCCCTTATATAAATGATATAATTTGTCCTTGCATTTTATTAAGAAAACAATGTTAGGATTTGTTATTTTTGCAGTTTATATTGATGACATTAATCTCATTGGAACTTTAGAATAGATTCAAAAGGCAATTGAATATTTAAAGAAAGAATTTGAGATGAAAGACCTTGGAAAGACAAAACCCTGTCTTGGTCTACAAATTGAACATTAAGAAGACGGGGTTTTCACCCATCAATCTGCCTATACTAAGAAAATTTTGAAACAATTTTACATGGACAAAACACATCCATTAAGTACTCCAATGATTGTACGATCACTTATAATGAGTAAAGATTCATTCCGACCTCAAGAAGAGAATGAGGAACCTCTTGGTCCTAAAGTCTTAGTTCAATTAGCGCACTTATGTATCTTGCTAATTCTACGAGACTTGACATAACATTTTCTGTTAATTTATTAGCAAGATTTAGTTTTTCTCCTACATGAAGACATTGAAATAGAGTTAAACATATATTGCGATATCTAAAAGGGACTAGTGATATGGGTCTGTTTTATCTAACAAAGATAGTACAGATCTTATTGCTCATGCAGATGCAGGTTATTTATCTGATCCACATAAAATTCCAACTCAAACATGCTATTTGTTCACATACAGAGGTACTGTTATATCATGACGATCTACGAAGCAGTCCATAGTCGCTACTTCTTCAAATCATGCTGAGATAATAGTCATTCATGAAGCAAGTAGAGAATGCATATGGTTGAGGTTAGTGATACATTTTATCAAAGAAAAGTGTGGTTTGAAATTTGATGTCAAAATACCCACGATGCTCTTCGAAGACAATGTTGCATGCATAGCTCAATTACGAGGAGGCTTCATAAAAGGAGATAGAATGAAGCATATTTCACAGAAATTATTCTTTAAACATGATCTCCAGAAGAACGGTGATATTGATATACAACAAATTCATTTGAGTGATAATCCAGCAGGTTTATTCACCAAATCTTTACTAGCCTCAACTCTTGAAAATATGGTACAAAATACGTGTTGCACTCTTTTTTCCTTCGTCTAGGTTTTTGTCCCACTAAATTATTCTAGAAAGGTTTTTAATGAGGCAGCAAGTAAAACGTATGGTGAATGTCTTTGTATATTTGTTTTCAACTTTTCATTTACATAGACATCCAAGGGAAAGTGTTGTAAAACTAAATAGATTCCATGTGGGTCATCCTTTAAAAGTCACCATATACTTTATTAATATGATGACATTTGGGGTCACCATATTTGAGGTGTAATCACTTAACCAAATGGATAGCTTATCAATAACAAAGTGTTTAGTTTATACTTTCTTATTGGCTATAAATAACCATCGTGTTCTTCACAAAGATATTAAAAAAGTTTAAAATATATTATACCCTCTCTTTGTGTGTGCTTATTTTTAATTTAGTTTATTAATATTAGTTTGTTAACTAGTTATTTTATAACATTCCCTAGTTATTACGGACTAATTTTTCACTGATTTATTCTCTTATGTTACAAATTTTGACTTTCTTGTCATTTGTTTTAAGAGCGACAACTTTAATACAATAATCATTCCTCTATGGTTTGTTATTCGGGCAATGTTTCTTTTTGTATTTTCGCATAAAAGAAAAATAAATTAAGATGTTATAATTAATAAATGGTTATCATTAAGTGGTTTGTTTATTTGAAATTATTAGAAACTCTTGACTTTTTTTATATATGTGAAATTACAATATATGAATTGAGAATTTTGATAAATAAATAGGATCTACGAAACGGGTCTATTTATTTGAATCGTTAGATCCTCAAGGTATTATGTATGATTATTCATAAATGTATACTAGTAAAGATTTATTTACTTGGAAGGAGATTTAATTTTAGATAATAGTAACACTTAAATTAATTCATGAGAAAAGATATTAAAGATTTTCACCGATTTAAAGGGAGAAATATAATAATTTGAATTTCCAAGTGTATTAATTGAGAGAACAATATGTTGTTAAGAGGTTAGTTATGTGTCTTAGACTTAAGACATGACACAAGTATGTTTTGTGTTCTTGAGAATTATTAAAAAGAGAGTAAAAATGTGAATCAAGTTATTTCAATCTTTAACTACGTCTATAACGATTAATTTTTCAAATTTGGTCATAATTTAGGTGGTCATGAATTTTATGATCTTTGATTGACTTGAAATTTGATGATTTCAACGAAAATCGTGTAGATGGATTTATGTAGTTTGTCGGATTAAAATTTGATTTGAATATGATGAGATCAGTCTTTATATTAGTTATACTTGTGTTAAATTTGGAACATGATTGCACATGGTTATTTGACATTAATTGATATGTGATAAGAATGTAGGTCATATTGTTTTAATTCCTAAAGATGCTTAAATCACTTGAATTTGAATTTAGTCATGACTTTGGAAATAATTTTTTTTTTATAGACTCCAATTGACGTGAAATTTGATAAGTTCATTGATAATGGCCTAATAAGAAGTACTCATTGCTATGTGGTTATGATTCTTTGATGTCATTAAAATGATTTTAAAGTTATTTTTTTTGAAATTAAAATGTGATTTGTATGTATGACATCCTTTATATCGATTTTATTTATGTTATATGTGATACATGATTACATGTGATGAGTTAACATGAATTGATATATGATAAAGATATAGTTGTGTATGCTATGTCATACACGAATAACATATTTGTTATTGTCAAGTACATACATCGTCATCCGTGCAAAAAGAAATGAGCTAAGAGTTAATCCTTGATGCGACGCTATCATTACTCTTAGTTATTGTAGTTTTGACTTTTGAGTATCATCTATATTCTAGTACATTGAAATAATCATCATACGCCACTTCCGTTCTTCGAACATCTTTATTATTTTAAAAGTGATATTAAAAAATCTAGTTCCAAGTTCCTCATATAAGTGATGCCTATTCTATATAACTTTTATCTTCGCCTCTGTTCCCTAGCTTCATATATAGGAGTTCGAAAACTCCCCCTTTTGCTGTCATAATCAACACCAACTTCATCTCCTTCCTCGCCACCTTGTACATTTCTTTCTTGCGTGTTTATCCTTCTTATTCGTGTTCTCCATCAACTTCGTATAAGTAGTCTTGTTTTCTTTCATTTCGTGTTGGACTCTACAAATCTCTTCAACGTTCACCAAAGAACCCTTCGATACCTTAACACTTCTCTTGCAACTGGTTGCCTTATCACACGTATTGATCGCATTTCCACTATTTGCCCAAGCCACTGTTGCTACCAGCTTAACTTGAGCTTTGGCGGGAGTCAAGTCACTTCTTTTGATCCTTGGCCGATCATACCCAGTTCTCCTCTTCTTATTCTCCAAATTCATCACCAAAAACTTATAATTAATGAGTTATAAGATTCTCGTCTAAAAGCGCTAATCATCAACACTATGAAAGATTACCAAATGACCCTCTTGCTTTAGGAAACTCATAGATGAAATCTTTTTTCTTTTTTGGTGAAATCCTATTTAACGTTTGAAAAAGTAATCGCAATTCGTGATAGGAGTAAAATTAATGCATCAGTATCATAAATATGTAGTTATTAACATAACATCTTTTTATCAAGATATAAATTTTTTTTATTTCAAATTATAGTAAGAGAGACACATTTTAACCAAAAGTATATTTGAACCATTTTCAATAGTATACCAATATATTTGACGATTTTGAATAAAAGTTCAAAATTAAAAGGACAATTTTGGACTTTAAATTTCTCGTAAGGTCGTCCCTTCAATAGACGCCAAAAGGAAAAGCGGCACCATTTTAAGCTGATCAATATTTATCGGGATTGATTCATCAATGGAGAGTTTCCTCAACAAAATCTCCTTCATATCCATTACAATTGCAACACTTACCCTTCTCCTCCTTTACCTCAAAACCCCACAGACCTTCATCAATCCCAATCCAAAACCCCACCAAAAATTCCCCAAATCCACCTGCGATTTCACCCATCGAACTTTTACCAATATAAACAAACACAATCGCCGTATATGGTCCACCAAATCATGGATCCAAACGGTCCATTCTTTCACAATTCAATTCCAATCCCTCCAGGCCCAAAATTTCTTCTCCAACAATTCTCGGATCTTAGTTGTATCAGCCGGGGCGGGTCATCCTGTTATGGCCCTGAATAACATGGGGGTTAACCATGTCTCCGGTATCGAGGTTGTTGAATCGCATCCTCTGGTGCGCCGTGCGGATCCACACAATCTGCCGTTTTTTGATAAGGTGTTTCATTTTGGGTTCAGCCCGTATTTAGAACGGGCCTTGTTTCCGGCCCGATACGTGAGCGAAATGGAGAGAACGGTGAGAGATGGCGGCGCGTGTGTTGTGGCTGTGGAAGAGTGTGGTGGCGAAGAGGTGGAAGAAGTGGTGAAATTGTTCAAAAAGTCGAAGCTGTTAGCGGTGAAGAACGTGACTTTGGGTGGTGAAAGAAGGACAAGTATTGTAATGAAAGTTGTGAAGTGATTAATTAAAGCTTTAAAACAATAAAAATTGTAAAGGGACTGAATTTATTGTGGCATGATAACTCATGTATATTTTTCAAGATTTATTCTTATTTCAATTCAGCATTTTGTTTTATCACTACATTTTATGTGTACAATTTGAAAATATCAATTAAATATATAAATTAAAAGCGTTTTTTTTACCTTATATTTAAAAATTAGTATTTATCTTTTAAAAAAGATTAAGTTTTCCTACTCCCACTCATAATGGGATTATAGATCCTAATTTCCAAATTTGACTAACCTAGTTCACACATATTATAAATACACCACCTTCTCATCATAAGAAATTGACTACGTACTTGATGGCATACTCTAATAACCTCTTGCTTTTTTGCTTCTTTTTATCCCAATGCTTTCTCTCATCATATGCTCGAACCAACTGCTCCGATTTCCAGTTCCATGGAAAATCCTACGATTCATGCAGCCATCTTCATACTTTGAATTCTTTTATTCACTGGAATTACGACATGCCTTCTCGTACTGTCGATATCACCTTTAGGAAGTCTGAAAATCAGCACGGAAGATGGCTTGCTTGGGCTATAAACCCAACATCTACAGGGATGATCGGCTCCCAGGCTTTTGTTGCATTACAACGTTCTGATGGGACTCTCGAAGCATACACGTCACCTATCGACACCTATGGAACCACCCTTGTGAAAGGTGACTTGAGCTTTACGGTTCATAATAATTTCAGCCCAGTATATCAATGGACAAGTCATCATCTTTGCGAGGTTTGAGCTACCTATGAATGGAAGCAATGTTGTGAATCATGTTTGGCAAGAAGGAGCACTACAAGATGATGATACACCAGGAAGTCATGGCATGTCAGGAGATAACTTGAGATCTTTTGGGACTTTGAATTTCCATTCTGGGAAAACTGTGGCTTTGAGTAGTCATAATGTAAAACTAAATTCAAGGTCTAAGATAAAGATAGCACATGGTGTTATCAATGTGGCTAGTTGGGGAATGATGATGCCACTTGGTGTTGTTCTTGCTAGATTGAGATATCTGCCATTACAAGAGTATCCAGCTTTGTGGTTCAATCTACATATTAATTGTCAAAGTATAGCTTATTTTCTTGGTATTGCTGGTGGAGGTTTGGGATTTTATCTTGGGAGACAATCTTCTTCAGTTAAACAACACTCTTGTCATAGGTACATTGGTGCTGCACTCTTAGTGCTTGCAACATTACAAGTGTTAGCTCATCGTCTACGGCCATCAAAGGAACACAAATACAGGTTGTATTGGAATATTTATCACTGGTGCACTGGTTATGGTACTATTATAATGGGAATTCTCAATTGTTTCAAAGGTTTCCAGATGATGGATGTCGGGATTTGGAAGAATGCTTACATTGCTTTTCTTGCTTCGTTGGCCTTTGTTGCTGTTGTTCTTGAAGTTTGCAGATGCTACCTCAACGCTAACAAAGGAACAGCTACACCAGAAGGAGTTTCTGCAAACAGTATAGAAGACAAGGCATAGAGTTGCAACTAGTTATTTTCAATTTTGTAGGCATAGTTTAATTCGTAGCCCAAATTTCATGTACATTCAGATTAGACTAGATGTACTTGTTATTGATTGATGAATGCTATTAAAAACACGGCTACATAAGCAGTTTTTTTTTTTTTATGTAAATATAAAAACACGGCTCTATAAACAGGGTTCTTTTTTTACTACTAAGACAACTTCATCATGCGATCTACTTGCTCTACTATACAACTAGCTTGGGTGTTATATATATGAATTGTGGAACTTAGCACTTTAATTCTGACCTTATAAATTCCTCTTAATACTATTTTTAGTACTAAAAAATAGTATAATTAGAACCCACAATCTCAAGGAATTTTCACGACACCTTAACCATTTAACTTGTGTCAATGCTTTTATATGTATTTACTAAACTAAAATTGGACCTTTATATACAATGTAATTTTCTGACAAACCTCTGGTCGTGAATACGCCCACAGGCCTTCATCAAGATTGGGAACCATTGGCTCGCCAAGCTCTTAGAGCTCTGTATCTGCATAATAAGCAATTATAATGGCAGACAAGCAGATGAATACGGCAAATGAAATCCCAGATATTCAATGACTTGTCTTCGTGAAATTTAGCAAGGGAAATATGAACACGTATTTATTGTGCCTTATCAGAAAACAAAAAGAAGGATAATATTGATAATGACACTTAGCTTGTTCGGTTTCAGTGTTACTGATAATGTAGATTATATGATACTGAATAATTATTAGTTCAGATTACTCATTTACACAAAAAATGGTTACTGTATATACATACACATTATACAATGCTATACATTTTATATACATTTGTTATACACCATAAAAACACCACCAACTCACTACGCTAATATCCAAATCAAAAGTTCTCAATATTCACATTTGAGAGATTAAATCAATTTGTTGTTGGAGATAATAAATAAAATTCTTCACATTGATGTCTGCAAAGCTTTGAAAAATGAGACTTTTTCAAAAAAAATTGGACACTAGCAGACTAATGGGTAAAAATAAAGTTTTTTTTTTTTAGAACTTTAGGTATTACAGATAAAAATTTGTTCAACTCGGGAATTTCTAGCACATAACGAGGCAAACAAGAGGAATTCGAGTTTAAATCGATATTTTTAGCTAAAAATAGGTTGTGCTAGCTATAATAATAAGTTTAAAATATATGGATAATATAAAAAGTAATTAATCTATACTCTCAAATATCAATTTATGTAACTTAAATTCTAAATTGAAATATAAGGAGTTCAAAACTCGTCGGTGCATCCAACTAATTGTAAAACGTGGAAATATATAAAAAAAATAAAAAATTCTTAAAAAATGGATTCAGTTAGTGGTGGGCTGGTGGTAGATAACAGCTTCCAATAAAATTCATATCATGACAACTTCCATGTCAAGTTTTAATTAATTAGGAGTGTGTTTAATTTGCTGCCGAGAAAAAATATTTTCCTAAATTAGTGATAGTTAATTATAGTAATTTTATAGTCCTAAACAAAATCAAGTTAGTTTTAGTACTATAAAATATTCTCAAAATCTAGTAAGAGGTCAAGACAAATACATATGTCTTGTATTTCTCCAACAAAAAGTGATTTTGATTGATGAAATTTAATACAAATATTATTTAACTCTACTATGAATAGAGGAGATCCTTCCAACTCAAGCACAAAAATAATATTGAATTGATTGTAATCGAGACTGACTTTTAGTTATTTTCCCCATCATGATAATATATTTTCATTCTCACTCACTTTCAAAACAAAAAGAAGAAGAAGATAGAAACGGCCGAATTTATCATTACGATAACAAAAAAAAAATATATATATATAAAAAAAAATAAAATATATATATATATATATATATAGATATATATATATATATATAGATAGATAGATAGATATGGAGCGGAACCGCGCTATAAATACATATCTTATTGAATCCTATATTTCACATAAAATAAATCATTTTTGCTATTCATATTATGGCATTGTCCTACTATTATATCTTTCCATTTTATTGCTTTCTTCTCATAATAACAATATCAACTTATAATTCCCTAGCTAAAACCACATTCCATCCTAAAACACTATTTCTTGCAGTAAAAAAAGATCCAATTAGCCTACAACACATATCTGAAATTCAACAAAGAACACCTTTAGTTCCCCTTAAACTCTCAATCCATCTTGCTGGTGATAGTGTATGGGTAGATTGTGAAAAAGGGTACAGTAGTTCAAGTTACAAAGCAGCTCACTGCAAATCAAGTCAATGTAAACTTGCTAGCACCACACTATGTGGAGATTGTCTTGTGGGATTAGTGGAACGTGGTCCTGGATGTAACAAAGATGCATGCTACAACACTATTGAAAATCCACTTGTTCAAATATTGACAAGGGGTGAAATCGCACAAGATGTTTTGACAATCAAATCCATTAACGGACCTTTTGTAGGTACGTATTTATTATTTGTTGACAACTTTTAAATTCTAATTTCACACCTGACATGTTTAAGACCACGAGATTCAACCACTTTTAATTTTCAGGCCCTGTTGCAACGATACCAAACTATATATTCAGCTGCGCTGGATCATATGTAACTCAAGATCTAGGTAAAGATGTTAAAGGAACAATTGGTTTTGGACATCAAAGTGCAGTATCACTTCCTGTTCAACTTGCATCAGCTTTCAAATTCACCCGAAAATTCGCCATTTGCTTGAGCTCATCAACAGAACGAAATGGTATAATCTTCATTGGTAACAGCCCTTATTTGTTTAACGGTGGCTTTGATGCCTCGCGAGATCTTATCTACACACCTACAATTACCAGCCCATACGACGTTGTAAGAGACAAGAAGATCTCTGAATACTACATTACAGTTTCATCTATTAGCATCAATGGCAAAAATGTACCAATTAATAAAACGTTGCTTTCATTGGAAAAACAAGGTGGAACAAGTATTAGCACGGGTTTGCCTTATACTATGTTGGCGAGTTCTATTTACAAGGCGGTAACAGAAGCTTTTGTTAATGAAATGCCAAAAGAGGTTAGATCTGTAGCTCCAGTTGAACCATTTACAACTTGTTTTAACTCGAGAGATATTGGTATGTCGCGCCTTGGCTTCAATGCTCCTGAAATTAACATTGGTTTACATAAGAAAAATATGCATTGGACTATTACTGGAGCAAATTCGCTGGTGAAAGTTAACGAGGATGTTGTATGTCTAGCCTTTGTTGAACGATTAAGTAGAGATTGGGGAGAAGCTATTATTATCGGTACGTATCAAATGCAGGATAACTTGGTGGAATTTGATATTTCCAGAAGAAGAATTGGTTTCAGTAACTCACTGTTTTTCCGTCAGACTATGTGTTCGAACCAGAACTATACCTAGGCTTGATCTATTACTTTTTCTTGTTGATTGACCAAATGTCGCAACAAATATGAATTATTCTGCTTCTAAGGCTCTGTTTACCTACTTTCATCAGTTTCCATCCATGATGCCCTTTGGGTTATTACTATATATGTTAGGTGTTTTAACAAAATTGATGCCTCTTTTTGTGTATATTATATTATAGAAGATGCCTTAACCTTTGTCCCTTGGTGGGTAAAGTTTTGATGTTGTTTGAGACCTCGTCACATTACATGACTAGTACTCGAAAGACATAAATATGAGCGATTAACTCTCTTTTAACTTGCCAAAAAAAAAAAAAGTAAATGGAGGGCAAAGATAGAACAAATTTCCAACAACTCTCTTAAACATTGGACATTGAAAAAAAAAAAGCACAAAAATTTAATTATTATGAACTAGAGGGAGTAATACTTGCAAGTTTGTTCTACATGACCAGATACTACGTTTATTTTCTGCACTCGAGGCATATCTGTAGAAAGTAGAACAAGATTTGCCTTCAATACAACAAAGAAACAGGAGTATCTTATTTTTCTGAAACTGGAGATATGAGATGTATGGCCAACAAAAAAAGAAAAGCATCTTTTGGAAGTCACTTAGTTGTCTGCTCATTTCTTGACAAACCCGACGCCCTTCTGGATACTTGTTGCCAGCTCTTTCTTTGCCTTCTCAAGCCCAGTCCTGCAAAATTTAGTATATTGAGAAAAATCTGACCAGTACTTTCAATACATAACAGCACAATGAACATGACAGTGATTTCAAGGGGTAATTGATCAGAACGTTGACCTCTCGTATTCATTTAGGGGACCAAGGGGGAATATCTCTTCAACTCCGCTACGCCCAAGCCGTACTTTTGATGCAAAAAATGGAAGTTCAGTCACCTACAAAGATCATTAACCACCACCATTAACTGTCATGACCCCCAAGTTGTCAATGTTCCAGAATAAAGTTATGTGATGTTAACATATACAAGCTGCAAAGGAACTTTAGCATGAGAGTGTTTAAAATACATGCCTGGGAAGACACAAAGGCACATTGAATAATAGCAGCATCTCCTCTCAATCCATGCAAACATGCATCAGCAAATTTAACCGCAGCATATGCCTGAAAAATTAGGAAAGACTGTCATTCAGCCTCGATGTGGATGATATGAACTCTCAATGGCAAAACAGGAGAAATTGAAATTGAGAGCACAGAAATGTTCTAACCATAGAGAGAGTTGCCGAACCAGCACCAGCTTTTGCCTGCAAAAAGAGCACCATGTCCATTCAACAACAGATGAATTCTAACAATGGAGTTAACTTACTCAGTAATTTCTGGTGCTATGACAGCCAAATAAACCATGATATATGCAATCCAGAAATTTCCTTGTTAAGAGTAGCAAGAAAAGGTAGGATGATGGAGAGAGATGATAAATCAATTCAGGAGTGAGACAACAACTTATGGCAATATAGTTGAAGCACGATTCTTGACATGCTAGTACTTCATATTAGAGGTCGAAGATAAGGACTGTCCCATGCCAATATACTACTGTTGCGGGAGGAAGGGAGAGGAATGCAATCATTAAGAGTAAGGACTGAAACTTCTCTAGGTTGTGATTGTGACATCTAAACAAGCAATGTCATGAAACACATGCCTAACTATTCTTTGGAAGGGTGAAGTTTCACAGAAATTGATTTTGTCAACCATGGAACAGACAACATGGGACAAAATTATGGTGTAGGAGACAACAGGCTAACTTCCAATATAAGATAAATCAGGAAATAGTGCTCTCTAACTGCTGGAAAGAATCGGGGCAACCTTTTAACGAAGATCTGAAGTCAATGAACCTCTGTCGGCACGTAGTCTATGGTATATCAAATATAAACAACAAAGACCTTATTTGACAAGGTCTCTGGAAACAAAAACAGTAAAGGAAAAGCAATACCAACGGCCAGGCACAACAACTATTTCAATATAATAATCAAAAAACTCATTAACAAGTTTTCAATTTCAGCTTACCTCAACGACCTCAGTTCCACCATTTTGTATACGAGATGTTAAATGTTCAGTTTCCGCTGGGGTAAAAGAACAAGGAGGCTTAATCTGAATTCCATTAGACAAGTGAAAAACAAATGTGAGGTTACTAAGATCCCATTAACAAGCAATATTCAGTTTGAACTAAGTTTATCAAACCTGGGAAAGAAGAGGTAGAATTGTAACACCAGCATGGCCCCCGACAACTGGAACATCCACTTCCCTAGGATCAAGCCCCAAAACTTCAGCCTTCATAACATGAAGGAGATTAGACCAGGCAGAAACTTGACATTAAATGCCACAGAACAATTCAATGAGCATTCAGTTGGTACACACAAAATCATCCATGTCACTGTTAATGTTCTTAATTATATGCCAATATAATGTTCATCAAAGGTCATGTGTATAACTCTCAAAATAAACAAGAATTAGATGGTTGATAGCTGGCCTCAGTTCCACAAACTAATCAGGAGTATATGGCATTCACCTCAGGTTCTTGTAATCTGTTTATACTAGTACACAAGGTCAACAATGCAACAGGTCTGTGAAGCATAAAAAGAAACAGTCCGCAATGGTACATGCTCATAAAATGAATTAGCTTCAAATACTAGAGACTAAAATACAATAGAGCTCCACCAAATTCTATAGCTTTGGCCGAAAATGGATACAGAGAGCAAAGAAGAAATTAAAATGTATTCTCAAGAAAAACTAGTCTACAGTTGATGTCAAGTTTCGCCGAGTCTTATTTAAAAGGATAAAAGGGTGACCAATAATAGCTGAGCTAAAACAATATTTGAGAGAAAATGAGTACTGGATGGATTTTTCATTCAAAAACTTGGACCTAATTTTGGGACAGACCAAACAGGATTTTCTGGATGGAACTTGTAACATGGTCCAATCAATCTTTCTCCCAAATAGGAAGTCAAGAAAAACACTTGTATATCAGTTTCTAGCTTTTTAAACATTGAGTAGCTGTTCTGTTCAAAGGGAAGCGGAGGAGTGAAAATCACAAGAGAATCAGTTCAGAAAGTTATGCATACCACAAAAGTATTGGCTCTGACGACATCAAGCATAGTGACACCTAAAAGTCTCCTGGGATCAAAGGTGCCAGCCATCTTGAAAACCTCTGCAGCAATTGGTACTGTAGAGTTTACAGGATTACTAATTATATTGACAATGGCCTTAGGACAGCACTTTGCAATTCCTTCACATAAAGTCTTCACGATTCCTGCATTTATGTTGAAAAGATCATCTCTTGTCATGCCTGGTTTTCTAGGAACACCAGCAGGGATTATTACAAGGTCCATGCCAGTGAGAGCATCTTCTAATTGTTGAGGTCCTAGAAAACCACGAACCTGGAAGTCAAGAAAAACAAGTTAATTGTTAAAAGACAAAAGAACAAAACTGATCAACGTCATAGCTAGAACGCACACAACATCATAGTATGGGTTATCTCAGAACTAAGCAAGCATCAACTTGCAACGTAGAGCAGTGTTGCAAAAGGCAAAGTCTGGCCTCACCTCAGTTTGAGGTAGGGTCTAAATGACCCCCCCAAAGAACAATCTACAATGGGGACAAAATTTCACGAGTGATACCCCTCTTATTGGCATACTAGCTTCAATGTAACCATTCCAATGTTGTGAAATGCAACCAATTTCCAGCTTGTTGTGCTATTTTTCTTTTCCTTATAACATCTCAACAGATTATTCAATTATTCAATATATATTCAGCAACAAATACTATATATATCGCACCCTTTAATAAATTTCACAGTAATCCTCCTTACATGACTTTGAAATGACAGATCCGGTAGATGCACTAGGCTGCTAGGTCAGCTTTAAACCCAGTCAATCAACTAAACCTCTACCCCATATTAGTGGAGATCAGCTTTATATATCTCTTCTTCTTTCCCCTTCATTCAGGTACATTACATTCCAATACTATATATTTAGCTTTCAAGGTAAACCCTGGGTGCTTTAAAACTAAAGTTCAAAACTATTTTCCTACATGGACATACAAGTCTTTAAGACAACAACTACTATACCTCAGTCCCTAACAAGTTGGGATTAGGCTATGCTAATCAAAATGACCATGTTCCCACTTAAATTCATCTCAAGCCAGAAGAAGAAGTTCCTTACAAACAATTCTTTACCCACAAAAAAAAAAATCTCATAGACAGAATCTAATGTAAGTGTAAGCCTTACCATTAAACAGTATCCTAACTAGTCCTTATTGCCTTTATGCATTCTTTACCTTGATGTGCTCTATTCTTAAAGAAGTGCAATTCATTTCGAAAGACTGATAGTCTAATGAGATATTTCCTTCCATAAGACTTGCCTACCTCGTATCATTTTATGATCTTCCATAATCATATTGTCAATACCTACAAACCGATACATCTAGAAATCTTTAAATAACATGCTAAACATCATAAGAGACCACCTATCATTTTGTCATCTACGTATGTTAATTATCATCTCTCATCTAGTGCAACCTAGCCATACATCCATCTTAATACTCACATTTCTACAAACTCATTTTGTGGATATGTTGGGCCTTTGACGCCCCCATTCACTATCAATAACATTGATGGTTTTACAAACTATTCAATAAAAGCTACATAGTTTTATCACATAACACTGTCCTCTAACTTGACAGCTCTGTTTTTCATTACTGCTCCAATTTTGCAGCTCCATTCAAAGTAAAGGTTTTGATATTAAAAGCTTAAAAAGTCAGTAATGAATTCCTTAGAAAAATTACCACAGCACCAGTATCCATGTGGCTAATATCAGCAGTTACACCAGGGGTATTTGCAACATCATAAAGATGCAGAACCGAAACCAAAGGATTCATCTTCATAAGCATTGCAAGTGGCTGACCAATACCTCCTGCAGCACCCAAGATCGCAACTTTGAACCCCGGAGAACCCCCTTTCGCCCTGCAGTTAGCTGCGCTCAATCCCTCCATCTTGAGCCCCAATTGACAAAACAAATCAGTATGTATGACCGATCAATAAGAACAAAGTAGTACTTTATCATTTTACTATACTAAAATTGAACAAAAAAAAAAAGCAGAAGAAACCTGGTGAGAAGAAGGAGGAGGGTTAAGATGGGCTGAGATGGTGGCGATTCGTTCAGCACTTCGCTGCATATTGGATTTCGTTTGAGAATGAAATTATATTACAAGGAAAAAACAGAGACAGTTGAAATGAATTTAGAGATAAAATGATTTATAAGTAAAGCGATCAAGAAGAAGAAACCGGAATGATGACGACACCGTTTATTGAGATGTGTGAAATTTAATTATTTATTATTTTAGCCCAAGCACTATAAACTTATCTTCACAGTTCAAAAAATATCAAATATCGTACCGAATATAAATTTTTTTTTAAATATATAGAGTATTATATACCATACTAAATAATATATCAAAATCATATTATTAATATTTTTCATGATAATTGAATATATATCATACCATTTCTAGTTGTATGTCAATATACACATTTTATGGTGGTGATATATATACATTCATATGCTGATGTATAAGTAGAAATTCTATTTTTTCATATAGACTGCGTTTGATACAAAGGAACAAATATTTTTCAATTTTTTCCATATTTAATTGACTTTTATATTTTGATTTTGATGATACTTTTTGAATTTTGATATCAAATTAACTCAGTCAATTTTAATTTATTTGTTTGAATAGAGAGAGGAACAATCATACTTATGAGTTATGAATATAAATGTAGTTCTTTCCCAATATTGGGATTAGAAAAGAAAAAAAAATTCATAATGAATTCATTTATCGAAAGAAAAAGAAGAGCAAAAGGTATAGTTGTAAATTTCACATCCAAATGAATCATTTACTTGCAGACTTGAAATATTTGAAGACCTTAACTTGCGGATTTCAAAAAGCTTAATGCATATTTGACTTCTCAAATTGTTATCAAATTCCTTTAATGTATAGTATTTTTATTATTACGTGTAATCGTTTACACTTTAAAGGTAGAATAGATGAGTGGATTAGACTGAATATGTTACTAGGTAGAACGAAATAACTATGTGATCACACACTAATATAACATAGCTAATTCAAATTTGAAGGTTAATTAGTGTGTAAGTACGCCAAAACATTAAGAAATTATTAAAATATTGATTATCAATAATTTAAACATTATATAAAAAAATTAAAATTATGCATCAAAAAGTTACCGCATTGAATAAGCAATTTTCAAGCTACATCGACTGATAAAGTTGTTTGTGCGATTCGCCAATATAGCTAATACAATATTCAGTGAAGTGTGAACATTGAAATAATAATACATTCAATGAACATTAAGAACAGGGAAGCATCGTTTTGATTGGTGTAAAATTAGAGTAATTTAATAATTATTCTCAAAATATTGGTTATACATTAATAATATATTTTTAATCATTATAAAATTGATAACTCAATGATAAAAATACTAAACCATTAAAAGATTATTAAACTAATAATTCAATATTAATAAATAAATAACATTTCTTTTATTTCGAATTATCGATTTTACCCCATATGCACACCCTTAGATAAGCCTCTCACTAAGGTAAAGTCCACAAATACACGATTTTTGAGATCACTATTTAATTAAGTTGTATTCATTTTTTGCAATTATACCAACCTTAGAAACCCTTTAGCCATACAAAACTAAATTTGTAAAAAAAGATGTGTTTAAAGTTTGACAAATTTTGGACATTTTAAACTAGAATTATGGTCATGTCAAGGCCCACATTCCAGGCATCTTTGCTTGAAGTTGTGGTCTTGGCAGTTGGCAAGGCTAAAATTTAGAAATAAATTGATTGCACTTCAGGCATATAGTGGCTTGCTAAAATCAACACATATTTATTACTAAATTGTGGCCTTGATAAGGTCACTTCTAACAGTTCTTTTAAAAAATTAAAGTTGTTCCGATAATATAAAGACTGCACTACAAACATTTTAACATGAAGTTCAAGCATATATATTACTTCTTGTCATATATTTTGCGCATAAAGTTTATGTAATAATTTTTTGTAGATACAATACTCAAATGATCTATCTTAAATAAGCTTAAATTTATAATATAAATTTCAAATAATATAAAGAATCAATCTCAATTATCAATTTGTCAAACAATAATAAATAAATAAATAAATATAATAATCTTATTTTAAAATAATGGTAATTTGTTAATATTTTCAAGCTTTTCGGACTAAAGAAGCGAAAGAAACATAATAAAGAGGAAGAGGAGAATAGTTCTTCTTCGCAAATCATTATATATCAAATTCAATATTAAAAAAGTGTATAAAGTTTGGTTATTGTACAATTAGGACTTCATTGGAAAAAAAGAAAAGGATCTGAAGTTGGCATTGCCAAATCAGATCAAACTTCAGGCAAAAACATTGTAAGTTTGACCTTGACAAGGTCACACTTTAGGAAAGAAGTATCCTTGCCAAACTTCAAACACACATTATGCAACTTTATGTCGAAAAAGAAGGAAGTTGACGATTGAAATATGTCAAGGATTCAATAAAGCAAACTGATGTGTATATAACAAGTGTTGATAAAGAAGTAAGCTGACGATTGGAACATATCAAAGGAATATATCCAACAAAGCTGACTGACCAGTTTATAACACTACTATAGAATTAGAGTCGCACTAGGATTAGACTATTTATATTGGCATAATACATATATTGACCCTAAACTTGGCTTAAAATTTTCATTTTGACCTCCAACTTTCACAGTGCACAAATAGGTACTTTGACGATCCTACCTTTCAATAAATAAACATGTGATGTTTCCAGTTAAAGAGCGTCAAAGACAATCGCTCCAACATGTATTAGTGACCCACTCAATGACTGTCAACTAGTTAAATGTTTTACACGTCGATTTTAAAACTAAAAAAAATCAAAATTAATTTAAATTTATATAGAAGAATCAAAATTAATTTTAATTTTGATTTATACAGAAGAATCAAAATTAATTCTTCCTAATGGTTTTTAGAGCTTGGAGCTCATTGTTTGACGGAGCTCATAGGTTTGTTGATGGATGGATTTTTGATTTAGGGTTTTTCTGGTTGATGGGTCTGTTTTCATGGGTTTTGGGGTCATTTGGTTGTTGTTTTTGTGTCTGGTTCGAGCTGCTGATTGCAGCGGTGTTGTTTCGTGATGATTCTCGCCGGAGACAGCGAATCTGATGGGTTTGGGGTCGCGTATCTAGTGGGTTTAGCGAGCTCGAAGCTCGTTCACTTCAAGGGTTGTGCTCCGGTGTGGAGGAATAAGGAGAACAGCTGGGTAAAATAAATAGGGGTTTTGGATTGCCGAAAATTGGCCGGAATTGGGTAGGGGGTAGAATTGTCATTATAGCATTTTTTATCGTTATGGGCCTCGAAAATTACTCCTTACGCTTGCAGAATACGTTCATTTCACGTGTTTTGTCAGGTTGGACTCGCGTGTTTATTTATTGAAAGGTAGGATAGTTAAAGTGCCTATTTGTGAACTATGAAAGTTGGAGGTCAAAGTAAAAATTTGAAGCCAAATTTAGTGTCCAATATATATATTATGCCATTTATATTAGTTAGGATTATATTATTACTAGGATTAGTTTACCATTAGGATTATAGTACAACCAGGATTAGATTATTATTTATTATTATTATTATTATTATTATTATTATTATTATTATTATTATTATTATTATTATTATTATTATTATTATTATTATTATTAGAAATAATGCACAAGTACTCCCTTAACCTATGCCCGAAATCTCAAAGACACACTTATACTATAATAAGGTTCTTTTACTCCTCTGAACTTATTTCATTAATAATTTTCTACTCCTTTTCCGCCTACGTAGCACTATCGTGTGGGCTCAATACTGGTTGAATTTTTTTTTCAAGATAGTGCCACATAGACCGAAAAGGGGTAGAAAATTACTTATAAAATAAGTTCAGGGGGTAATAGGACCTTAGTATAGTATAAGTGTGTCTCTGGGATTTCAGGCATAGGTGGTTGTTGTTGTTGTTGTTGTTGTTGTTGTTGTGTTTGTTGTTGTTGTTGTTGTTGTTGTTGTTGTTGTTGTTAGGTATTTTCTTCTCAAAGCTTCATGTAAGCCATGTTTTGAGCCAAAGGAGTGGCTATAGCCTTTGCCAAAGATATTTCAGTCTTGTCCAACAGTAGCATACTTAATCTGACTTAAGTGGATACCCCCATCAAAATACTTAACCTCTACTCCTAAAAAGAAGTGTAAAGGACCAAGATCTTTCGTGATAAATTCTTTCCCAAGTTGTCAAACCAACTTTAAGACATGCGATGGATTACTACCTGTGATATAATATCATCCACATATAACAAGAGAAATATGGTGCCTTTTTGAGCTTGCGATGAAAATAATGAAGAATATGTCTTACTACAGATGATGCCAAGGTATAGGAGATGCAGGTTAAACCTATCAAACCAAGCTCTTGGTGCTTGTTTAAGATTATACAATGACAATTTAAGTGGACACACGTGTTGATGATACTTGGGATCAGTAAATCCACGAGGTTGACTTATGTACACCTCCTCTTGATATAAGTACACCCATAAATAAAAAAAAATTTTGACATCGAGTTGTCTAACTCCAAGCTTGAACTGATGGCAATGGATCATAGAATTACTCTAATAGTTGTGGTTTTAATCACAGAGCTACAAGTTTCTTCAAAGACTATGCCTTCAACCTGAGAGAAATCAAGGATTGTATTGATGATTAAAATTGTTAAGTACATACTCCTTATATAGGGAGAGAAATGTAGTGTCCTGAGTTAACTATACTTAGAGTCATACTATACTACCTATTACTATTATAATAATAATGATGAAATTAAAAATAATCTAATTCTATTGTACTATAATCCTTATCGTAATATAATCCTAATTATATAAGTAGTCTAATCCTAGTGCGACTCTAATTATATAACAATGTTGTAAACTCGTCAGTCAGTTTAGTTGGAATTGTTTCTTTTACATGTTTCAATCTTCAGCTTCCTTTTTCGTCAACATTTGTTGTAGACACGTTAGTCAGCTTCGTTGGACTTGTTCCTTTGGAATGTTCCAATCGTCAGTTTTTCTCTTCTTCAGCACTTTAATCTTGTATATCTGAATTGATTTCAAAGTAAATATACTAGCAAAAAAAGGTTCATTTTCAACTATAGTTAAACATCGGTCCCAAAATTAGATATTTGTCCATAAAAAGTCTTCTAATTTGTCGCTTTCTCCTACTCCTACTCCTTTTGTTTTACTTTTTTCATTCATGTAAGATACATAATTTTGTTACAAAAAAATGAAGGGCCAACTTGAAGGATTATAAATCTCTTAAAACACTTTAATGAAAAAAAATATGACTCATGTACCGACAAAAGTTGAGTCAAAATATATCTTAAGAATTGTAAATGTCTTAAAACACTTGAATAGAAAATGTAACTCATGTACAGAAAAAATGGAGTCACAATGTATTTTAAGGATTTTAAATATCTTGAAACACTTGAAAGGAAAAAATATAACTTATGTACCGTCAAATTAGAGACAAGATGTATTTTAAGGATTATAAATCTCTTAAACACTTTAATGAAAAAAAATATGACTCGTGTACCGATAAAAGTTGAGTCAAAATGTATCTTAAGAATTGTAAATGTCTTAAAACACTTGAATAGAAAATATAACTCATGTACAAAAAAAATGGAGTCACAATGTATTTTAAGGATTGTAAATATCTTGAAACACTTGAAAGGAAAAAATATAACTTATGTACTGTCAAAATTTGAGTCAAAATGTATTTTAAAAACGACGCGATCAAATCTGAGACTTGGCTGCGCGTCGCAGGGACACCTCCACATCTTGGTTTTGGAATTTATTTCGGGATAGAATTGTTTGTTTTGTCCCCGCGTCGCAGGGAAAAATTTGCCCATCAAGTGCTGCAGGCACGACGCGCCATTGGCTCCACATCTTGGCTACCTGACAACTTTCTTGGTCAACGTTTGGGTCCACCTTAGGGACCCTTAGGGTGGTCCCCGGGAAGTTGTACTCGAACATTTTGACCCTTGGTATTTTCCTCTACGTTCTAGGGTCATCCCAACTGGTTTTAGACTCTAAACAACACCTAAAAACATGCACAACAAACAAGGACACACTAGCACACACGCAAGGCTAGTTTTTGAACATCTTGGTTGTTCTTTGAAGTTCGACTTTCAAACTCTTCAAACTGAATTCTAAAGCTATTATTCATCATTTTAACACTTATTAACTCATAAAACTCATTATAGGCTCTAGATTTTCCTATTTCATTTTGAGGGTTGTTACAATCTCCCCCACTTAGACAAACATTCGTCCTCGAACGACACTAAACATTTTCAAGGACAACAAGCACTCAACTAGATTCTCACAACACACATCATTATGGAAATAACATTCATATTTAATTCACAAAACTTTCAAGGAACACCAACTTCATATCATGATGCACTCTAAGTAAAAACAAGCAATTTAGAGCTATTTCCACAATTCAAAGTGCACACACACTTTATCATTTTCATTGCATTTATGGAGGAACTACCTTCTCCAACATTAGACATGCTCATCGTATCATTATAAATATCAACATGTAATAACTTTCAAATCACACATAGGTTAATAAACATAACAACCTTTGAAGCAATTAAGCAATCATTAGCTACACATTGACATGAGAAATATAGATTAATTACCAATCTTCGCATATACCTATAATATCATCAAAAGTATGCAAAACATCATATCATAAATGACACTCATAATCATAAGGAGACATGCAACTCATACTCACATGCAAGACTCCAAAACATAACTAAAATACTAAGAATTTTGGTCTCAGACTTGAGTAAGAATAGAAGGAAAAGATTAGGATATCAACCACCCTTCTACTCAACTCATTCTACCCCACTTAGGGTAAACCCATCTAAAGCAAATCAAAACAATCATAAGGAAACTATGACTTACTGGGGCCTTCACTTTGGATTAGCGTCTTTGTTAGCTTGAAGCACATAGAAACGATTCTTCTTTGGAGCATTAGGATCCAAACCACCATGATGAGCTTGGTTGATCTCTTTTCCTTTTGCCTTGAGGTTATGTCAATCTCTCATCTTATGAACCTTATTACCTCATCCAAAGAAACCATCCGTACTGGTAAGACACCTATCTAAGTGTTGTTTTCCGTATGTAATACACTTAGGCCTCTCATAAGTATAGTCACCTCCACTCTCTCCTTGAGATATTTGGTTAGAAATCCTATCCTTGTTCCCCATGGAGGAATCTTGACTATAAAACATATTCTTAGACATAGTTTGACTTGGTTAACCCGACCTAGCCCTCTTCTTATGTCTATTCATCTTCCTAAGCTTGGACTCCGCAATTTGTTGAACATACACCATAAGTCTAGAGATATCCACATCATGATGGAACATTGCCGTACGACACTCTTCTTCAACCAAACTAGACACCTTCATCATGAACTTATTCATTCAAGCCCTATAGTTGATTACCAAGGTTAAGGCATACTTAGAGAGTTAGGTGAACTTGAGAGAATACTCCTTTACACTCATTCCTCCTTGACGAAGGTTCATGAATTCTACTAACTTTTTCTCCCTCAACTCTATGGGAAAAACCTATCAAAAAAAGGTCGTTTGAACACTCCCTAATCTACCGGGCCTTCCCCTACAGGTCTTTCATCCCTCCATTGCTCAAACCACACTTGTGCTATGTCTTTAGTTTGTAAGCGGCTAGTTTCTCTTTCTCTCTAGTAGTCACACCCATGGCATCCACCACCTTGAACACCTCATCAATGAATCCTTGTGAATTTTCATCCACCTTAGTGCCATGAAAAGTAGGAGGATTCATCCTCATTAAATCATGGATTCAAGAAGCGGGAGTACTTGCATTAGGGTTTACTAGAGGTCCAACTCTTTGGTTAGCTTGGGAAACCACATGATTAGTGACAACTTGAGCTTGATTCGTCATGAGTTGGGTCAAAGCTCGAAGAGCAGACCTTATCTCTGCATTAGACAGATACCCTTCATATTGGCAGTTTGACGACCCTGGGGCACTTGAGAGGGAACCGTCTCATTCACATTCTCTTGATTAGCCATAGTAACACTAGAGAAAATATTAGGAAAGACACTTAGAAAATTCAACTCTATGGCACGATACAAGAGTGATGAAGAAAGTGAAACTTATATTGCCCTATAGACTCTCGCTCATAGATGTGTTGCATCTCATACCGATGAACAAGACTCTACTAGACATGGCTAGTGAGACTTTGGACCCTAAATTATTTCTCAAAACCTTATGCTCTGATACCAAGTTTGTAACGACCCAAGTACCCCCTAAAAGTTAGAGCACTCTCAAGTCTCGACACGACGTACTTGACCTCACGGAGGTCTTGAACAAGCCTCTTATCTATCATTCATTACATAAGTATGAAAATCAGTGCGAAATTAAAATTTTTTCACAACAATATTAAAAAGAACCTCTTTTATAAGAACTAAGGAACAAGTATCATCATCACAAGCCAACTTAAAGACATATATTAATATCTTAGGATCACGACCTTTTAAATTGAAAGAAAAACATAGTAAGTCTTTGTCACATCCGGGTTTATCCTCTAGATGTAACCGGCGTCGTCGTCCTATTTGAGGATTAAGACTAGCCTCTTAGTCTCATGTAATTTCAATAATAGGTCCGAAAGTGCGGAAAAATTAAAACTTTTCATTTTTTATACTTGGAGGTTTACATGGACCTCTACATACACATAATATAGTCGTATCGAGTATACATAGACCCTTCGTATAGGAAGGTTACATAGCCTTCTACTTTTATTGCACATACATATATATAAGATAGAAGATAGTCTCAAAGATTGTCTCATCTCAATCTATCTAAACGATCATCACAATTTGGGCATAGCCCTATATCAAATGTAAATAAGCCACATATAGGCTTATACAAGTCGACCAAATCTGGGACTTGGCTGCGCATCGCGGGGACACCTCCACATCTTGGTTCTGGAATTTATTTTGGGACAGAATGGTTTATGCTCTCCCCACGTCGCAGGGCAAAATTTTTCCATCAAGTGTTGTAAGCGCGACGCGCCCTTGGTTCCACATCTTGGCAGCTCGGCAGCTTTTTTGGTCAACGTTTTGGTCCTCCTTGAGACCCTTAGGGTTGTCCCGGGGAGTCGTGCTCAAACATTTTGACACTTGGTATGTCCCTCTAGGTTCTAGGGTCACCCCCATTGGTTTTAGACTCCAAACAACACCTAAAAACATGCATAACAAACAAGGACAGATAGTCCAGTTGTCAAACGTCTTGGTCGTTCTTTGACGTTCAACTTTCAAACTCTTCAAACTAGATTCTATAGCTATTATTCATCATTTTAACACCTTCTTAACTCATAAAACTCATGATAGGCTCTAGATTGTCCTATTTGTTTTGAGTGTTGTTACAATAAGTCTTCTACTTTGTCGTTTGCTCATCCTCCTCCTCCTTTTGTTTTACTTTTTTCATTCATGTAAGATACATAATTTTGTTACAGAAAATGAAGGGCTAACTTGAATTACTTTTTTCTCATATTTCTTCCGCTTTAAATTTTTTTATTCTACTTTTTTCGTATGTTATTTGTTTTAAAATATTAAATATATTATTATAAATCAAAATAATTAACTATATACATATTATTAGTAGTAGTAGTAAAAGCCAACTCAAAATCTCCTCAAACTGAAGTCAAAATGTATTTTAAGGATTGTAAATCCCTTGAAACACTTGAATAGAAAAAATGTAACTCATGTACCATTATATTGTAGTCAAAATGTATTTTAAGGATTGTAAATCTCTTGAAACACTACAATGGAAATAATGTAACTCATATACTGTCAAACTATATTTTAAGGATTGTAAATCTCTTAAAACACTTTAATGGAAAAAAATGTGACTCGTGTACCGACAAAAGTGGAGTCAAAATGTATCTCAAGAATTGTAAATGTCTTGAAATACTTTATAACCCCTGTGGCCAAAAAATTGGAGTCAAAATGTACTTTAAGGATTCTAAATATCTTGAAACACTTGAATGGAAAAAATTTGAGTCATTTACCGTCAAAACTAGAGTCAAAATTTATTTTAAGGATTATAAATCTTTTGAAACACTTAAAAGGAAAAAATATAACTTATGTACTGTCAAAATTTGAGTCAAAATGTATCTTAAGGACTATAAATCTCAATGAAAATACATAATAAGCAATTCATTTATATACTTGACTTAATCAAGAAAATAAAATAAAAAATCACCACCTATAAATTGCGTAACTTTCTTCCCAAAGTTTATCAAGCCTATTTTGTCAAACCATTTTCTTTCCCAAAAACTGTTGTAATGGCACAAACTAAGATTGTACGCCGACAGAAGATTCAGCTAAAGATGATAACATGCAAAGTGAAACGCATTGTAGCTTTCAAAAAGTTATGGGAAAGTCTGGTCAAGGAAGCACATGAACAGCATCTTAAAACGGGAGAACATATTGCTATCGTCGCTTATTCCCCGACTGGAAAACCATATGCTTATGATTCCTCTGGCAGTTTTGATACAATAGATAGGTTCCTGAATGATGCAAAAGCTTCTGCGGTCGAAGGGGGTCATTAATTTGATTGTCTTTTAGAGAAGAATTTATTTGTTTTCTTTTATTTAGTTTTTAACTTCAGTGAAGCCAGTTATTTCAGTATGTGAGTCTTTATTTAAGTCGTTGTTGTCCTTTGATTTTTATTTGCTTATCATTTACTGTTGCATCTTTAGTCCTCCATGATCTTATACTATACAACATAAATATTTTCTGTTCTCTCGAATATTTTAATAAAATAAATTCTTCTCTGTTAAAGAATGTGATGTCAACTTGTGAAGTATATGTTTCTGCACTAATTGATTGTATCAAGCTTCTAAGAAATTGATGTACAAAATTGTGTGCAAACACTACGAAGCAGTTGATTCACTATAGATTAAAAGAAATAAAAAAAAGAACTTATTTAAAAAGAATTTACAATATAAAATTTCTCTTTAAATAGTATAGCTATAATGTAGCTAGTCCGTGTTAGATTTTCTTTACCCACTTTTAAGAGTATTCACGAGGAATTGTAAAATCACTCATCCTAAATTCACATAATAATAAAATAAAACATTATGCTAGTTTGATTTAGTTTTAGATTTTGAAAATCGATAATATTTAATTTAATTGCGATCAAAGTAAATAGTAATATGAGAATTGAACCAAAGAAGTTGTATTATTATATAATTAAAAATTATAATTACATATTTACATTTATGTATATGAATTTTTTCATATCTAATAACAAAATATTTGTAATGGATGTTACCTTTTCTTTTTTTGAAATTTTGGCCCTTTTTTTAGTGTTATAATTATCTTGTTTGTTATATTATCTTTAGAGTTTAAACTTATGTGTTATATATCTGCACTCTTTAATATTTGTTTAGTCTTATCGAACTTAGAATGGGATATATATGTACATATTATCCAATTATATTATTCAATAACTGAAGCACTGTGTATTAGATAAAAATCATAGGTATATGATACATATCCATTCTTTGAGAAAATAAACTATATGTATATGATAATTAATAACAATCACACAATAATATCTCGATCTAAAATCAAATATTTTATGGGTAATCTTTACTTCTTTAGTATATTTGATAGGATTACTGTACTTAGGAATTTACTAAATATCTTAGGAATAGTAATGTATCACGAGTAATATATTCATTTTGTCCACAATGTCCAAAAGGTATCGCATTTAATTGAAATTTACCACAATCACATATTTTTCACTTAAGGCAAATAATGTATAGTGTGTCTCCTACATAGTCGTCTTTTTCAATTTTATTTTTTTTCTTCTTTATTTCTTGATACATATGAATTGGGGTCCTTCTTTTTGTATTGGTATTACTCGAATACAATCTTCTAATACTAGATGAAAATGTGAATTTGATGATGATAAATGGGCTGAAAACATTTCTTAACTTTTGCATGACATATTAGCAATGACATAAATGTTTCTAAACATATGCAATTAAAATCACAAGGTCATTGTTTGTTCGTATATTGGTGACATGTTGGTCATCAGTAGATACACCAATAACATAAATACTACTAATATATGCTAGAGTGCAACTTGGATATGAAAGATCTTTGAGTTGCTGATACGATCTTAGGTATAAGAATCCTAAGAATCCATGGTAACATTATCACAGTCTCAATATATTGTGCTAGAGTACTAGAAAGTATGATATGTATTACGAAGTGTACGAGGTTAGATATAATAAGTGTTATTAATGAACTGAGGCGGTTCACGAGTGATTTTAGTTGAACTCATTGGGTGGAAATAAAAAATAATTGAGGCATTTTAAACATATTCAAACTATGTCTTGCATTATAACAATATCAAGCAATATTGAAAGAATACAATGATGCAAATTGAATCACGGGATCAAGTGAAGCGAAATTCACGAGTGAATATGTATTTACTCTTGGTGAAGGAGCAGTCTCTTGAAAATCTTCCAAAAAGACATGTATATGTAGCTCTACAATGATCATTGAGTTAGGTACTCTAGAAAAAACCGATGAATAAGTTGAAAAAACTCTAGGAAATTCTCGATATATATTCTTTATTGGCTCAATTTTTTGGCATCAGTATATATACACTTTGATAGTCAAGGTTCAATAGGTAGGGCATGGAGCATAATGTATGGAAAAAAATTATCATATAATACATAGACATAATACCATTAGAAAACTACTCTCTAGTGGAATAATCAGAATTGACTATGTAAATTCAAAGAATAATGTGTCAGATTCACTTACAAAATGGCCTAACTAGAGAGAAAGTTGAAAGATCATCTAAAGGAAATAGGTTTACGACTTAGGATAAGTCATCATGGTGGTTACTCTACCTAGCAAACTGGAGACCCCAAGAGCTAGGTTCAAGGAGAAAAATAAAATTGTGACTAACGGTTCGGCATTGTCAACCAACTTAATTCATCCTCATGATGAAGACAATGCTCAAGAACAAGAATACAACATTAATGTTTGTTGATGAGTAAATAAGGCTTAAAGTTTTTAATGACTTGCTAAGTTTGGCAAATTTAACCAAATAGTTTATTCTACGTGATAACACAATTAAAAATCACATATATGTGTGTGAAGCGTAAGCCGCTTCAAAGAGAATAATTGTCAAAAGTCCATCTCTCTATACACTCATGAATCTAGGAGGTGTTCATGGATGAAACGAACACAATCGTAATAACCACAAATGGTAAAGGATTGATTGTGTGACATATGGTTGTCTAGGTATAAACCAAAGTTTGATGGTTCAAAGATATCAAATCTACTGATTGACCGAGTATATCCGACATATGTTCACTATAGAAAGTTCAAAGGAAAATCTACTTATCCAGATGCAATTAATGCATGCTTATAAAGTACACACTTGTCTGTTTCATTGTCTTGGAGTCATTCCCCATGTGAATGGAAAATGAAGAGTTGCGACTTTTATGAAAAGTTATAACTTTAATGAAAAGTTGTGACTTTTATGGAAAGTTGCGACTTTTACGAATAATTGTGACTTTTATTAAGAATTATGACGTTTATTACAGGTTGTGACTATTCCAGAGGGTTATGACATTTTCGGTAAAACACAATAAGCACCATCTCAAACTACCATTTGTTGTCTATTGACACCCAATTTTGAGCCTTCACAAGATAAATTATTCATCGAGCTTCTTCAATTTCAAACGTTTTAAAACAATTAGTTTTATGAAAATTCCAAATAAATAAATATAGTTTCCCAGTTTCGTTACTTTTTCTAATGTCTTTAAATAATATATATGTTTTATATAATTACGTATATGATTAATGTATTTTATGAATATTCAAAAAATCATTTCAAAAGTTATATTTTAAATATTTTGTTAGTGATGGTTGTAATTTTGAATTAATAAGTTTTATGAAATTCAAAATACATTCAAGTTATTTTCAAAGTTTGTGTCATTTTAAATAATCAATATGTATATTCTTACAATTATGTTATTTTATAAATATTTGAAAATCAACACTAAAAATCTAACATTTTAATTAAATGTCTTATTAATTCACTTTAGTTTAAGTAATAGTTATAATTTTGAATTAGTTAGTTAGTAATTAAGTACATTATTTTACAATCAAATTAATTATTTTATTTCCTTGAAATTAAGAAGCGTTAATTAATTTTATGAAAATTCGTCTTATTGCAATTTTTAGCCAATTGTTTTTCTTATCATTATCCATTTCAGGAAAGGGCCTAAAATAGCCTCAAAATTTTAAAAATGGTACAACATTACTTTACATCCACCTATTAGCTCCAAAATGCCCTTCTCATTCACTTATTGGCTCTAAAATAGCCTTCTCATCCATCTTTAGGTTCAAAATTGACCACTTATTTAACTGTTTTAAATTAAATTATTTAAATATTTTTTAAAATACTTGGCGTTCAACTATTGGTTATAATTTAATTTATTAATATAATTTATAAATCGACCCACTACCCACTCATTACTAACTAAACCCCACCCAATTAATAAATAATTATAATATCAAAATCGCCAAAACCTACTAAAACATGACGAAACTAAAGATTCCTGAAAATGACATCCAAATAAATTCGAGTCCGAATCGAGGCCCCAATTAAATTTAGGTTGAGCCGCTTATTAAGGAGGACACTTTCAATAGGATTATCTTTTAAGCTTGAATTCGAAATTTATGAAAACTCTACGAAGCAGTCGATTCACTATTGATTAAGAAAAAAAAAATATTTACAAAAAATTACAATATAAAATCTCTCCTTTTAAATAGTATGTCATAAAGTAGCTAGTTCGTGTTAGATTTTCTTTACCCACTTCTAAGAGTGTTCACGAGTGTTGACACCCAATTTTGACCCGCGCCGGTATAAATTAGTTTTCGAGCATCTTAAATTTCCAAACAAGTTAAAATAATTAGTTTTATAAATTTTAAGAAAATATATAAAGTTCGCGTTATTTTGAGTAATTTGTCATTTCTTATAACTTTTAGATAATATATATATTTTACATAATTATGTATATAGTTGGTATATCTTATGATTATTCAAAAAACCATCAAAATATACATTTAAATGTCCTATTAAACTAGCTTAATTTAAATTATAATTATACTTTTGAATCACTTTTTACGATTTTAATAATTATTTTACTGAATAAAGAAGCTCGTTGATTAATTAATACAAATACGTCTATTTAAAGCTTAACCAATTTTTATCATTTTCATTTAATCCAACTCATTTTCCCTTTAAACATATCAAAAAAAAACGTTTGGGCCTTTTCCCTTTTTGTTCTTGTTGACCTAAACCCTTTGCATCAGCCCACACCTTTTTCTCCCTCCAGCCCAAACCTTTCCCTTTTAATTCCCAAACAATCCCCAGGCCCAAATCCCTTTTCAATCCAACCCGTTACCCGACCCGAACCCTTGACCCGTTCCCCGACCCAAATACCCCTCCTTCTCTTTCTCCTCACCAGCAAAACAGACGTAATTCCTAGAACAGAAAAACGTCAAGAACAAAAAAAATCCCCAGAACCCAAAAACGGAAAACCCCTCTCTCACCCTCGCGTTTCCTCCCTACGCTCTCTCCTCCTCTTGTTTCCCTTTCCTCATCTCTCTCATCGCGCGTGGTGGAGGGGGTAGCAACGGACACCTGCTGCCCTGCCACTCCGTACGCGACTCTGCGCACAAGACGACGCGAGAGCTCGTCCTTGCGATGCGGATTTGCGCCACGAAGCTCGCCAGTACCACGATTTAATCTCGACTCTCCACCTTGCTCTCAATCCGTTGGAATAGGTCAAAATTTGGAGCATCTTCGGAGAATATTCGTTTTGTTGGACAAGATTTGAAATTTCGAATTCGAAATGGGTCGAATTCGATTTTACCCGCCTTCACTTGGAACCCTAATTGTTTTCCTATTTAAACCCCATCTTCCTTCGAACAAAGGGTTGGCCGGGGGGTTACGAAAAATTTTGGAAAGTTTTGGGTTAGCAATTATGGTTGGAATTTTTGGTCGAGAGATTTTTAGTTGGACGATATTTCTGGGAATTGTTGTTTTTTTTGAGTTCCATCACAAAGGTTTGAGATAAAATTCGAGAGAGAGTCCTGTTTCCTTTTCTGTTTTGTTGTAGAGGGACGGTTGGGATGGAAAAATTGTCGAAGAGATTTTGTGAAGTTACGCAGCGTCTCTTCAAGTCGAGGTTGCTGTCGAGTTGCCTCTTGAACCCAGTTTCGGAGTGATACCCCGCCTGAGGCCACTCCCTGTTCGTGTTCGTGTGGTGGAAGCACTCTATCTCGCTCGTCCCAAGTTCGCTGCTCTTCGACAGGTAAACACCCTTCTACTTGATTTCTCCCTCTTCTCGTTTCCAATGTGATAGATTAAAGATTGAGAATGGTGTCGTGCTGTGCTGGATGTTTGCTGCTGTTGTTGATGTACTGATACTTAGCTGCAATTGTTGATTTTTCTCTGGTGATAGTCTGAACGTTATACGTACTGTTGTTCATCTGCTGCTATGCCTGTGTTTCTGTCTTTGGTTTTTCCTCATGTTAAGTGTTTAATCGTCGTTCGTTAAGTCTCATCTTGTTTCGATGTCGGATGAGAAAGGATGTTCCGTCGTAGGCTTCCCCTGTTGGTTACCTTTTTTTTTTTCACTAACATAGTAATCGGTCTGGCTGTTGATGCACGTTACATGGTAGAAAATACTTGTTGTCCGCTGTTAATCGATTTGGCTGGTATTTCGTTTGTGCTGGGTTAAATCTGTTAGGCATTTGAATGTTAAGCATGTAACTTGTGCTGCCATAACCATAAGAAGTTGTATTTGGTGATTAGGCTTAAGCTTGAGAGGTATCGTGAGCCATAATTTAGCGCTATGGTGTTCGCAGGTTTATGCTGTCCTCTCTCTGTTGTTCTCCCTTTTTACGAATCTGTCGTGTATGTATAGCATCGCGTCAATATTGGCATGCCTTCTGGTTTATCATTGTTTGGGATATTCGTTATGATTTTTTTTTTTTTACCTCTTTACTATGTCTTCCATGGACTTTTGACATGAATGGGTTTAAATTTTTCTTGTTTACCGTTCGCATAATATCGTTGTCATTTTAGGCCTTGGAAGTTTAATTAGCATGATTCATAATATGCATTCGTATTACCTAAATGATAATAAAGTTTTATAATTTCTTTATTTTGTCGTGGTTATGCATTTACGTGTCTAAATATTTTTATTTCCCATGCTTTATGAAGTCTTCCAGTAAGTGTGCTTTGTTCTTACTCTCTAATCCTAATTGGTTATCTTATCTTGCTAATTCATTTTTTTTCCTTCTTCTTACTTCCGTGGCATACACATCTCATACGAGTCCCTATGGACTTCTCTCTCGCACTTTTGAAAGAACCCTGAAGGCTCAAAATCCTTTGCATTCGAGTCAAATTCCGAAGTTTAGGAGATTGAAGAAACTTGAAGAAAACGGTTCGGAAGACCTCCCCATTTATTTTGCGTATTTCATTTGTAACGGGCATAAGCCCTTGTTGTTCTTATTTTACTTTTCTCGTATTGTATTTTATATGTTTAGATTAGGACAGGTGGAAAATGGGTCAAATACCCAAAAGCAGGTGGGTCCAACACTCGGTCAAGGCGAACAGAACCCGAGTTTGGACCCAAATCTCTCTCTTTCTCTCTCTCTCTCTCTCCTTGCTATTGTTTATATTTTGCTTTGAATGCCTTTTAGTCTAGGATTGGAAACTCCAAACCCCGCCGAGACGCTTTTCTATTTTACTAAATTTAAAACTTAGCCTTAAAAGCGATAAAAATTTCAACTCATAAATTTGTCTAAATGAAGTTCAAACAAGTTCAACTTAAAAATTGCAAAAGTTAAAACGAAAATAGTCAGATAAGTTAATCGCCGGAAAACCGTAAGTTAGCGGAGTGTCTTAGGTGCCTTACACCTTCCTAAGACACTAATAAGAATCCCGAACCCTTAAATTTGTTTCAAATAATTTTCTGTTTAATTGTTTGAAAACAAAGTTTTCTTAATTTTCTCAAAATTAAGTGGCGACTCCTAAAAATCAAAAATAAAACAAACTCTTTTCGAAAATTATTTTTTTTTCTCGATAAAACAACGAGAAATTGTAAAATCGCTCGATCTAAATTCTAATGAAAAACTAAAACAATATGATTTTGATGATAGTTTAATAACTTAAGCGAAATTAGTTTTTTTTCTTGGAGGGAGGGGGGGTTATATATTTGGGGTATCAATGGTACGGTTTGATCGGTTATTTTCTTAAAATTATGTCATTCCAGTTTTTTGGGTATTTTTTTATGATATATAACAAAAATTGAATTGTTTAAAATCATATCAATTTCTCTTCGGTATTGGTTACTGTTTGGTTAATTTTTTCAGTTTTTTTACTTTTAAAATATCACCTAAAGATATACTACTATGAATATATTTCTTTCACAAATATATTTTTGAAGAAGCACTTTAATTCTTCACCAAAATGACGAAAATGTAAAACCTTGTTGTTGTATCGTTTCATCTTAAATATTTAATAGGAGTATTTATACAGATTTTGTTGTATTGTTTCATAGAGTATCTATTACAATATCTTTTAATTTTAAATATAATTATGTAAAAGCTAATTAAACAAGAAAGACTAACACTATGTTTGGATCATTGTTATCCATTGTATCGTATTGTGTTGTTACTATAACTACAATGTTTGTTTTGATTGTTACTTAAAATGTATTGTATTGTATTGTTAAATTTCGTTGTTACGTAACAACGTAAACTCCTATTTTATGGAACAACCAATTTGGTGTGTTCCCATTGTTACTTAATTTGTTTTTTTAATTATATATTTACATAATATTTTAAAATACTATTTTACCCTTTATCTTAATTATTTGAATCTAGTCAAACCTCCTACCTTAGAATAATTAGGATATTGTAGTAAATTTATAAATTACAATACAGTACGATACGATCAAACCAAACAATTAAATGTTATTAAACAACAACAAACATTACAGTCTAGCCAAACATTGTATTTACCATACAATACAGTACAATATAATACAATATATTATGAAACAATGGGTAACAATGATCCAAACAAAGTGTAAATCGTTTAGTCACCAGATCCTAGGACCTAAGTTATATTTATATTTGAAAAATGTTATAAAATATATTTCTTTATCAAATTTAAAACATATTGTTAATATATAAAAACATATATTATGTTATTCCATGGGTTCGAGATTTTTTTGGTTTTGCATAAGTTAAAAAGATCATTTCAATTGGTCCAGACGGTTATACACTTAAATAAAAATTCTCAGTTTTATTGAAAAAACAGTATAAATTTGTTCAGTTTGTTTAGTTTTTCGTATTCTTTTAACATCTGTGGTATATAGTGTAACTATTTAGTCGGTTATATATGAATGTAAAAGGGTATATGCTTGTAATTATTTTACTTTTATGGGGTATTTAATTTGCTTAGTGTTTCCTTTCTTTTTTGAGAATTAAATGCTATGAACTTTGACTAAAATTTTATGATATACTTTTTCATCATATTGACATTGAAAAATTACAACGTATATTATTTTTTGTATAGTTTTGAAATATATATTTATAATATCAAATTAATGTAATCTAACTTAGCTTTGAAAGTTAATCAAATTAACTTTTTAAAAATTCTACACGACAACTAAAAAGAAACATCGAAAATGTTATTTGTCTGATGATTTTCAAAAGTACAATATGACAATTGACAACTAAAATAGAAACAGAGAAAATAATATATATATATATATATATTGACTTTCGAAAAGCATAACATGACAACTAATAAGGAATATAAAAAATATTATTTATGCATTGACTTTTAAAATACACAACATGATAACTAAAAAAGCAAAAAAGAATATTATTTATTCACCTTTTCCTTTATACGTTCTTCAAAAACAAACATAAAATAATAAAAATAATAATTCACTTCGGAACTATTTTTATGCTAGATTAAAAATGGAGGAACACTTTCGAAACTTTACCATATTCATACTTTCAAAAAGAATCAATTTAAAAACAAAATGGATTTAACTCTATCTTAATTTTTCAATTTAGCCAATAATTGGAGGCATTTTTTAAATTATATTGTTCCAAGTAATTATTTAGGTACTCCACTAATTAATCCAATGTTATGATGGGAAAGAGAAACAAAACATGCCCTATATTTCCGTCGTCCCCAATAAAAAGTTGATGTTGTGTAGGTAGAGTACGTTCGTTCGGTATTTGATTTGAGATTATCAAATATTAAGTTTGGTAATTTAATAATTAATAGTTAAAAGTAGATATTATATACTAAAATTTTAAATTTGGTTTGGTAATTCAAATCTTTAATTAAATTTCAATTTAGTTTTCCCTCCATTTCGTATTAAGTTATTTTTTGAAGCATTTTTTATTTTTCAAATTAACTTTATTGTCAAATTTTCAAAATTATTTTTAGAGTGTTCTTTTAATTTTCCCCTTCGTTAGTTAGTATTGGAGTCAGTGATTGATTAATATTTAGTTATTTTAGTCATAAATATAATAATAATTAATAAAGTAAAAATGGAAAAATAGGTTCAATTTATGTCTCAATTTACTTTTGTTAAAGAATGTGAAACACCTCAAAAAATAACTTAATATGGAATAAGGGGTATGATATTATATAATACCGTATTGAAGTTGTAGTCAATTGTATTACAAAGCTAGTACTCTCTCTGTCCCTATTTACTTGTCCATATTTTCTTTTATATTTGTCTCTATTTACTTGTTCATTTTAACAAATCAAGAAAGGACAACAATTTTTTTCTTAATATGCCCTTATTTAATTCTAGAAAATTTTTAGTACTACTAAGTTGTAATGCATGTTTTTTGAAATCAGAAAATACATTTATTATACTTGGGGAGTTGCAGAATCTTCTAAGTTAAGGGTAAAATTGTAACTAACCCGTGATAATCATTGTTGCCTTAATATGTGTGTCACTTCTAAAGTGAATAACTAAATAGGGACAGCGGGAGTACTATTTTTCTAATCATTTTTATTTTTTTATATGGAAGAACAATATAATATATAGAAGATCAATTAGTAAAAGGCATTAAGAAAAATAAATTGATATAACTAAAAGACATATATTTGAGTTATTTATATTTATTCTTTAACTTTCTTCTTCGAACTTGTACTATTGAGTAATGAACATATTGATACATGATGTTCATTAAGTAAATAAGTCGATATTCGTGAAACATCAAATATCAAATAATACTAATGTCTTATACTAAATCCAAACTTAATTATCATAATTTTAAAATTTTATTTTAAAAAATTCTGACTCAATTCAATTTTCAATATTTTATGTGTTTGTGCAGGATACTTTTTTAAGAATATAAACCACGGCTATCTATTTGTCCAAGAGAAACAGTCTTACCATAAATAATTAATTATATATTGTTGATCACGAGCTAGACAAGTAGTTTTTTGCTCTCTCTGTTTCACACACTGAGGAAGGGAAATTAAGAAATATATTCACTCTGATTAGTTTTGAATCATTAGCGTTCCGAGATAATTGCATAAAGAGAATCCAACAACATGTTTGTTTGCTTAGAGAGAGAAGAAACTATAATGTTTCCTCTGTTCGATATTATTTGTCATGTTGTGTTTTTCGAAAGTTAATTTGATTAATTTTTAAAATTAAATTAGATTACATTAATTCGATATTTTAAAAAAAATATTCGATATTCTAAAACTATATGAAAAGTACTATAAATTGTAATTTTTTGCATATTAATATAATTAAAAAATACATTTTAAAATGTTAGTCAAAATTTTATAGTTTGACTCTAAAAATAAAAACAATGACATACAATAACGGAAGGAGAGAGTAATAATAGTACCCAAAAAAAAGTACTCTGTTCAATTTTACTACTTCCTCCGTCCACAATTGTTTAATAGGTATACTAAAAATAGATATCCAAGATTAATTGTCAATTTAAATAATCAAGAAATAATTAGTCACCTTTTTTCAAATTTGCCCTTAATGATCGTGTAGTCCAATTGCAAAATTATGTAGACTTTTGATAATCTTGATATAGTATGATTATATTAGTTAAATTACATTTTGTATCTTAAAGGGTGTCATTACTTTAACATAACAAACAGTTGTAAATGGAGGAAGTACTAGATAACATTAGTTATAATTTTACTATAATGTGTTATTCTTCTAATATAATAAATTTAATACTCAGATAAATATATGCTACAAAATAACTACAGCTAGTAATAATAATAAATAAAAAATTAAATAATAAATTATCTTTTGATATCTCAAACTGAATAAATAAAAATATATCTAGTAAGATGGATACAGTAAAAGTGGAAAGAGATCAACAAGAATTATGATAAAGTAATAAATATTTTTTTTTATTTTAATCAAATATTTCATATTTACATTATAATAAAATAATAAATATTTCTCTACTCTTATTATTAGAAAGCGTTTTTTCTAACCACATGGTAAACTCTATCCTAAAAAATTTGTTTATTCCCTTGTGCTTTGTTTTGGGTGGAGACAAGAGAAGAATTTACAGCTCACGCGTTATTGCCTTATTGGGTTTGGTCAATAGCGGTACTAAAATTATGATAATTGATGGGTTGAATGAGCGCACACCCTTCCCAATTCCCAAGACAATGTGTCTTTGCACGGACATACGAAAAGCCAAAGTGCGTTCATACTTGAAATACTTTCGCTCTTTTATTTACGTCGTCTCATATTAGTTGATCACTTTATTTAAAATAATTTTTTTATTATAATTGATGACCTTATTAAAATTAAAAAGACGTTGATTAAATATTTTTTATATTATCCTTATGATTAATTCTTTTAAAATACTTATATGTATTTATAAAATTTCTATGAAGTATTTTAAAAATTGAATTAATAAAATTTTCTTCGTACTACAAAAGGAAATATTCAAAGTAATATGATCATGTGATCATTGTTTGATTAATGAGTATGGCATATTTAAATATTACCAATAAAAATAAAAGAAAGCAGGTAAAATACTCATTTCGATCATTAATTATAAGAAAGATAAGTAAATATGCACGGACAACATGCCCCTTCCTCTCCTTATATATATATATATATTGTCTATTCCATTCTCCAAAACGTCCCAACCTCTTTTACTACCCAACGAAAAGGATTTTACTTAATACAATTGCTTTGTAAATTATAATTATATCATTTTTTTTTCTTAGAGTTTGACTTGTTCAAATTCACGCTACGCAAGATTGAGGGAAGCGCCTTAAGATGTTAATTAATTTGAAGGCATGTTCACAGAAGGAGAAGGGCAGCCGGTAGAAATGAAGTTTCATTATAGGAAATGTTATCTCCTATAATGAAGCTTGGAAAAGAGGCATACAAAAGGGAGCCAGGCATAAAATATTACTCTTTTTTTTAAAAAAAAAAAAAGAATTACAGCTCTTTACTGATCTTATATTTTTGCTTGTTAATTAGACACTGATTATACTCACTAATCTAGTTGGCTAGCTATGAGTCGTTTAATTATTCTTAGTGCAAATGTACGAGATTATTATTTCGCTTAATTAATTTATTTATGGAATCTTCATTCTTATTTACTTATAATCTGTGTCGCATCAAACATTTTCGATGAGCAATTCTTATTATTTTCTTGATTTTAATTTGTGTGAACTTTATTTATCGAGTATAAAATGTCGTGGCTTAATTACTAATTGTCTAGTTTTTGTCAAAGTGCATGAAATTTCATCCTTATAAATATTTTTAAAATTATAATTTATTTTTGTATTATCACACCATAATAAAGGTATTTGTAATTTTTAAAAACAATTATTATTGAAAATAAATTAGATTTATTTTTGTTTTGAATTTTTAAAAAAAGTAATAGTAATTAGAAATGGATGAATACAAAGTAGGTGGAGTAGTCACTATCAGTATTTGTTTATTGTGGTTATAGGTGACTTAAAAGTAGGGGATTTGTTTATCAAGTCGGTTAATCCTCATGGACTTCATATGAGTTGTTCAAGGTAACATTCATTGCTTTTCTTTATCGACTTATATACATTTATAAAAATAATTTTAAATAAAATATATATGTGTAAAAAATTTAATATATTTGTCAGATTTTTATATTAGGTTACAACATGGAATATTAGTATAAAATGACCAAAATTATGAATTATTAATGATATTACTTAAAGTGCATAAAATGAAGATTGTCATTTCATTTGAAATCCAGAGGTAAGGCCAAGAATGTGGCTGGTAAAGATGTGTTTGGTACGGGGAGGACATAATCAATATGAAATATTAGTGTGAATAAAATTTATTTTCTTTACTTTCATTAATGAAGTTATATATATATATATATCAGTTATTTTTCTGATTAAATTTCTCACTCTATATTTATTTCAAATGCTAAATTGAATGATTAGTTATAACTAACGAGACATTTATCTAACGATTTAATTTTCTAAAAAATAAATATTTTTAAAAAAATATTTAGTCGAATATCAAAAAATTGATAAACCGTTCAAAATAATACTCAATTTGTGGTTTTTTTTTTTTATCATCAACAAATTTGATAAAAACTTTGGGAGCTTTTATCTCCAGCAATATAATAATTTAAGAAAATTTAATTTGTGTTATAAATTCATTGAATGAGTGGATAGTCCATAAGGTTGGTACATGAACAACCATCCATATTCACTAGATTCATGAACCTTTTTGGATAAGAATGTATCTATTTATTATGATACTTAATATGGTGACTTTTGGAGTGATTTTTCAACCTATAAATAGGGTTGTTCATTCACTATTGTATGAAAGACAAAATGAGACTTACATACACTTGAATAAGAAAAAAGTCTTATCTTCCATCTTACTTCTCTTGTCTTCATCTCTTCATATTTATATTGCCATGAGCTTGATTTTATAACACGTTATCAGCACGAGTCTCTATCTAATTGAGAGTGAGTTCTTGTTTTTATTTAGCTCATATTTTGGTTGATCTCGTTATGAAGATCAAAGTATTATACGCATAAAATCAGGTATGTATTTTCTAAAATATTTTATGATTTAGAATAAAATAGTGTTCGGTCACTAACAATTATCAGGAACCGAAGACATATACTACTATTGGTTGAATATGACATGCTATACAAAACTTCTTAAATGGAAGAAGGTATAAAATTTTAATAGCATGAGTTTGAATATTATTTTGATTGTTTTGAAAGACTCAAA
>NC_028638.1:38509428-38509826 GCF_001406875.1 Solanum pennellii
CGCCTGTTGACTTGCTCCATTCAATCATATGAATGTGGTAGCAGTGAATGATTAGTCTGAAAGATGACAAATAATTAATGATATGAATAAGGGCGTGGAGGGACAGAATTATAATAGTCATCATTGTGGTAACGATAAAAGGAAGAACACTATGAGTTCTTCAAATAGTCGAACAAAATGTGAAGGCAATTTTTTTTTATCAAAATGGTATGAAAGGTCATTAGACTTGTGAATGTTGTCAACCCAATAAATTGACAAGTTTATAAATCCTCTATCATGATACAAGAAGATAAAGTGATGGTACACTTGATCTTTCAAAGTGATGTTGAGATGTGTCATAGAAATATGATGAATTTTAAAGCCATGACAATGTGCTTATAATGCAAATTTATGAAGTA
>NC_028638.1:38519826-38547316 GCF_001406875.1 Solanum pennellii
GTGGGGCCGAGGGCTGATAGGGGTAGGCGGGGTGGAGGGTAATGGTGAAAAAATGAAATTTTGAATTTAAAAATATTTTTTTAAAATGAACTTAAGTTTTTTTAGGAGTGGGGTGGGGGGTTCGAGTATAGGGATAAAAAAATGAAATTTTGAAGTTAAAATATTTTTTTAAAATAAACTTTTAATTTTAGTTTTTCTTTGAGAGAGGGAGGGGGGTTGGAAGAGAGTTTTGGAAAATATTTTCCTAAAGTTTTGAAAGGAAGTCATTTTCTTTAAATTTGAGAAAAGTGAGTTGATTTGAAAAATATTTAATCCAACCAAAAAAAAAATAAAAAATATTTTTATTCATACCAAACACACCTCAGAGATATTGAAAGAAAAATTATTGAAGAGACTGATAAACAGTGAGTCGTAACAAGTGTTAGAAAATATTTAATCATATTCATAACAGACAATTAAATATACCATAGCTATATACCTTAATTATATATATGTTGCAGTTTACTATATCAATCTTAAAATTCATGATCTGAATTTTTTGTTAATTTATCTTATAAATTTAGTATTAGATTCACACGCTATATATAAGCTGGCATACTCGCAGTGTCGGTGTTCGTGGCCTTAGCGTGCATGGTTTTCGGTAATGAAGAAATATAAACAAACAATTGTGCAATTAATTATGTAAATATAGATTATAAAATGAACTAATGTCAATGCATGCTCTATGTTTGTTACAAAGGAATATCCCTGACGCGTTTGGGCAATTTAATTTTGTGAATAATAATTTATGTATAAATATATTATTATTATGAGATGGTTGTCTATCAAAAATATAAATTAGCGAAACAGCTCTGAAATTAATTTATTTGAATTTTAATTAAAATTATAGTAACGATATCAAACTCTGAAAAGGAGTTTTTACGTCTACACTATTACACGTGGGCACACATATAATTTTAAAAGACACTATTAAATAGTGTATGGGTAAAAGGTCCTTCATAAAATTTGGTATAGTAACATCAGTTTTGGTCAAAATTGAGATATTTTTCAAAGCCTTTTGCAATAAGTAAAATTGAATATAAATGTTTTCCATTATAGTATAGTATATAGTTTAGTTTAAAAATTCATATTATTATTTAATGGATCAAAAATGCTTTTTTCCTATAAATATATTATTTTTTTTAAAAAAAACTTATTGTATTCCTTAAATATTTCATTTATTTTATCATATATGATTTGACTCCTTAATTATTCATTCTCCTAATATGTGTTATTGTTTTTCTTATCATATATTTTAAGACTTCTTAATTATTAATTCTTCTAATAAATCTTATCATATATTTTTTCTTATATTACCGTATATTTTAGTACTCCGCCATATATTTTGCTTTTTCAACATTTTACTTGTTTAAATTGATCTCAAAATATAAAAATTTGCTAGATTCTGTTCCAAACTTTGATTCTAATATTATGGGATGTCCTCACAGGACAACTACGCCTCTAATTGAGTTACTAAATAATTAGATTTGTGCTAAATCTCGAAATCATTCAAATTCAGCATTTTGATAAAATAATATTGGAGAATAATCTAATCTCAGACTTGGAAAATTAAAACAAAATGATTGTTTTCCTTCTTTTATTGATCGAGTCCATTTTATTTTGTAATAAATTAGTAATGTACTAGTGTGTAAGGTGAGATAATACATGAAGTACGAAGTAAGACGTGAGTTTTGAGTCACCGAGCGTAACTTTTGAATTTGTGGTGCATATGTCTCTCATGTATATATAATATAATTTAACAATTTTATCATTAAAAAAAATAAAAGTAGAGCTTTCAATAATACGGCAAATAAAGTTAAATAAATAACTATTGTAGTTATTATTTGAAAGTTGTAACAACACAAAAATTATCATAGCCGCGATAATTTTAAAATTAAATCATCTTACATCTTCATTTTTGTTATTCCATCATACTCAACTAATATTTTCATGATTATTGTCTATATATCTAAACAAAGAAAGGCTAAAAAGAGTAAGAATAATCACTAAAAATGAATAAAGTTGTCTAATGAAAACAGTGCTAAGAAATATTTGTCCTATTAATTGAAGTACAATTAACTTAAAATAATTTATGGCTATGTCATTTTTTATAAGAGTTGCTTTTATATATTTTAGAAAAAATCACTATAACCTGAATAGTAATTACATAATCTAATATAATCTATATTAACGCATACATTCGGAACTTAGGTATCTAAGATTTTATACTCAGTAAATCTTTCTTCCTAAGATATTTATTTATGGATATTCAAAACTTATTAATACTATTAATTTCTCTTCCCTTTTTCTTTTAATTTTAGAATATTAAAATTGCCAACTCTTATATATTTCGTCTTATTGTTTTTATTTTTTTGGTTGGGTAGATTGTTGCCGTCTTCAAGTTCTTTGGGGTTTGAAAATATTGAAAAAGACAAAATAATTGAAAATGAGATGATATCACGACAAGTGAAAATTTTGACACCATCAAAAAATGTGATGAGAATTGAGATATATGGAATCATCTGTTCTACTCTTTTTTTTTCAAAAAAATAAAAGCATAATTTTGAAATACCATTGTTCTAGATTCATGATAAGATTTGCGTGAAAATGAGATCACAATTTTCTACCAATTTCCCTAATCTGTCCACATTTTTAGGATTCGATTCCTCAAATTTGTGTTTTTTAATGATTTTTTTATTCGATATTCAGTATTTATAACAAAAATTGATCAAATATGAATTTATATTTTATATAATTTTCTTTTGAATAAAGTGTAGAAATCTCATACATCTTAGGTTAATTAATTTTTATCGAAGAAGTTTTTTCAATTACAAAAATCACTTATTTTCTATCGCTTAGGGATACATTATTTTATTGTCGAATACATTACAAACGATACATTACGTAAAATATATTGTATCATATACATTCCTATGTTATAGAATACATTCATCTACATATATATATAATTTTTTAAATTAATAATTGCGGATGTATGTATCGAGTGCTCTAATATAATAAAATTGTCATATTTATATATAAATACATAACTATGAACATGGTTTATAATTAGAGAAATATAATTGAAATTAACAGAGAGAATGAAAAAGAGAGTTTTTATGATTTTAAACAATGATAAAAAATATATATATTAAAATTATGATATCTTAATTATGTATGTATGTAAATTTTTTCTTGAAATATCAATCCACATCGGTAACTTCAACTTAGTCAATGTTAATGTACAAGATTTTCAAGTAACAACCTCAATTGTCACGGACCATTTTTTCTTCACCATTTTTTTATACATCACTCATCAACGACTTCTTCTTCCCTACTAACCAAAAAATACGATCATTTTTTTTTTTAAAAAAAAATTATCATTATTAAGATATTTTTTAAATTATATTATAAATGATACGATAATCAAACATTTTCAGTGAATAAGAGGAATTACAAAATGGTGAAACTTGGATTTATTATTTGAAAAATATTGATAAAATGATTAAATATTTATTAAATAAAAATATATTTAATTTTGTTTAAAACGAATTAAAACAACTCATCATATAAATTAAAATAAATAAAATATATTATTATCATTTAAATGATTCTATTAAAAATAAATTTTTTTGACTTCACGAGATAAGAATAAGATCGCATATATACCTATCTTTCCATAAACTTATGGAGTGTTGTTATTATTGTTTGACCAAAATGGTGAATCAATTTATTTTTAGGATTAGTGAAATCATCTCCATCCCACCAAATTCTCCATTATTTACTCTAACTTCTTCCTACTATAATAACTCACTTTTTTTTTTCCATTAGAAATCAAATCCTTTATAAATTCATATATCCAAAAGAACAATTTTCTATTAGTTCATGCTCTGTTTTGGCTCATTAGCGATGGCAGCAACACTTGCAGAAACATTGAGCCCCATCAAAATCCGCATTCCAAAACCAACAAAAGTTTGCTTTTCATATGCAGCCTACGCTAAAAATGTCATCCAACACCTCAAATCATCGAATCTAATCGTTGAAAAAGGACTTTCCGATGTTGAATTCTCCACCATTGAGTCCAATTTCAGCTTTACTTTCCCACCTGATCTTCGTTCTATTCTTCAAGAAGGTCTACCCATTGGCCCTGGATTTCCCAATTGGCGATGCTCATCTCAACAGCAATTGGAGATCATAAAGAATTTGCCCATTTTGAGTTTGTGTAAACAAGTGAAGAAACGCAATTTTTGGGTTGAATTTTGGGGGAATAGACCAGTTGATAATGATCAAGCTGTGGATACGGCAAATGGGTTCTTGAAAAATGCCCCTGTTCTCGTTCCGATTTATCAGCATTTTTATATTCCGTGTACGCCCTGTTTGGCTGGGAATCCTGTGTTTTACGTGCACGATGGGGAGGTCAAATTATGGTGTTTTGATATCTCTGGATTTTTTCAACAAGTAGAATTTCAGAGAAATGAGATGATTCTGAGAAGACCCAGTCTGTTTAACTTGCTGAATGCACCGTCATGGGCGGCGACGGAAGCGAGGAAGATTGACTTCTGGACGGAAATGGCGGAGATGGGTCAAATGGCGGCGGCGGTTGGCGGTGGAAAGCACCGGCGATGGTGGAGTGAGGATCTAGAAGAATTTTTAGAGGATGTATTTTTGAGGTTGACGGAAGCAGGATGGAAAGAAGAGGATGTTAGAGAAATGATGATGATGGATGATTCCGGTGACCGGAGGAGATGCAGCGACGCCGGCGCATTTGTCAACAAGAAGGAGGTGGAATCGCACGTGAGTTTGTTATCGGAGAGGTTATTACGTGCGGGGTGGAGTACGGAAGATGTGGTGGACACTCTAGGGTCTTCTGAGGACTCTTTCATTGATGTTTATTATAAATGAATTTTGCGTTAATCAAATATTAGTAGATAAATAGTAGTATACTTTTCAATTTTATTTAGTGTATACAATTTAGTTGAATTAAATACAAAATGATAGAAAAGTCCTCTTCGGATCGAGTTTTGATGATATTTCATTTTTAATGATTTGATATTTGAAATTTGTTTGACCAATCGTAAATTCAATTAAAGGAAAATTTTCAAGTAATTTTATAAGTAAAATTAATATATAATGATTTGATTCTGTATAAATGAAATTAATCTGAGAAAAGTAGATAAATTATTTTTAGGAAGCTTCAAAAATATTTTAACATAAACAAAAATCATCATAAAAATTTTCAAGAGAAGATTTACTTGTTATCTGATCGTGCTTAATATAAAATCTCTGATGTGCCTCACCTTACTCTTTTCACAAATATTTGGACAGAATTTATAGGTAAAAATATTGAAAACCAAATAAATTTATAACAAGATGAGTACGATGCTTGTTAATTTATTATTACTCCTGCATCATATCCTTATGTGATAATGATTTTAGAAATGAAATGCGTATGTACTGGAGGACTAATCCACATGCAAAATCCTTAGTAACCATTATAATTGATTTAATCTTTATTTGGTTGACTTTCTTCTATTTATATCCTAACTCTTCGTTCCACTTGAATAAAAAAAGTGACAAAACTTATTGCACTCATAGCCCGTAGCCATCTAATTAGCATCAATTTTTTTTAACCAAAATAATAAAATCGTTATTGAGAGAGAGAGATATTTTAATGTACGTTGAGTATGCGGGTAAAGCTTTGATTCAAAGTCGCTGCTCCAGCGTATATAAAATCTAATTATATTTAAAATCGTGTGAATTAGTATCTAATAGTATATGCATGTGTTTATAAAACAAAAGCTAGATATATCTAATCGTATACGTATTTGTTTATAAAACAAAAGCTAGATGAATATGTCTATATGTGGCTAATTATCTGTGTAGTTGGCAAGTGAGTGTATGTTATAAAATTGTACACGCACAATGGGCCAACTACAAAGTACTATATACGAGGTGTATGTTGGTAAGGAATCCAACACTTAATATGTATATTTATACGTCATGTACAAGTATGTGATCTTATGTAAGATGCATAAAACATTACAATTTTCATAGATATATACGACATGCAACTATTCGTAGAGAATAGAATTGAAGAAAACATAGAAAGAAAGCTATATATAACTTTGTGAACAATTGACTGCCCATATATATTTTCTAAAAGCTTTGTTAATTTTGGAATTGAGATTTGTAGACATATGTATATTATTTATATATATACTACACTGTACTAGACAATGACAAATAACAAAAAGTCTCTAATAAAAGCCAAATTTTCCATTTGTAGGGTCATTAATAATTGTCCCATGAAATATTCTTTATTAATATTTTGATAAATAGAAAACGGAAGAAAAGGCTGACTTTTTTTAATTTTCCTTGGGAACAAAGTGCATTAGGTAAATTGTTATAAGAAATTTCAGGAATAAGCTTATATTAAGATGAAATTAGATTTTTTTTGGCTATATTTTGGCTGATTAAAATTTGTAGCTGTATTATTGTTTGTTATCAGTATATTTAAACAAATACAATATTTAATGCATATACATGAATTGTGCTATATGTATTTTTTTAAAAGAAAATTGTTTAGCATAAATTAAGCGATTTTTTACACGATTTTTTTCATAATAAAAAAAAGTATTGTGCTACAAGATCTTTTCTTATTCATTTATTTCTCTATATCACTGATTATTACTGATACGATATTGATACATGAACTTCTTCTATTGTTAAGAAAAAATATCCATTGATATAAATACTTTGCGGTGACGAATACAAATATAGAAACACTCAAATATTTTAATATAAATATATAATATCTAGCTAAATATATACTCAAATACGTACATGATATCAATGTATAACAATGAACTAGTACACTTAAATACACTGATATAGATTTTTAAATCGTTACAAAATACACTCAAATACATTTATACAAAATGAATAACGAGGAACAGGTATAATTGATACGTTGATATACATATATAATCAGTAGCAAATACAGAATTTGATACAAAGTATAACAAGAACTAATTACACTTACATGAATTGATATCCAATTACAAATACACTTAAATGCATTGATACATCATGAAAAACGAGAAACATATACACATCAATTGCTTCTCCAATTACCTTTTAGCGATTAATATACATCGTAGAAACACTCAAATAATATATGTATTAGTAAAATACGAATATATAACAATGAACAGAAATACATGTGTATTGATACGTGAATGCAATGCATATACAAGAATGTTTTGATTCCTTGAAAAAATTGTCAAAGTTGCCTCAAATTTGCATCAAAATTCCTCAAATGCAAGATATAATCTCTTTATGATATATCCAATTTATATTCCAAAACAACAATTACTTAAACCAAAGATTTAAACTTAAGGTTCAAAACTTTCTCTCATAACTATCAGCGGAGTTTCGTAAATCATTACGAGGTAATTAGCCAGTACTACGGTGGTGGGAGAGCGATGAAGATTTATCCCCAAAATATGTATAATAAGTATATTGTTATAGTGATAAAATTATATACAATATTGATACATTTTTCTATACATGTATATTAGCGATACATATTTTAAAAGGGAAAACTGTATGAAAAACAATCTACTAATTCAAATTAAATGTTATAGACATAGTCAATTTTAATTATGCTTCGCAGGAAACAACTCTTTTTTTTGTCATCTGATTCGATATACAATTAGTCATTTTATACATTTCGGTACAAAATGTTTGTGTTGTATGAAGCGAGAGAAAAGTGTATATACAAATACAGATACACATACTTTCGTCCTATACACGTATGATTATACAAATACAGATTTTATTATACAAATTAAAATGTATAAATGAATTTATACAAAACTGAACAATTTGTATACAATTAGATGTTTCTAGCTAATTATACAAATCAAATGCACCATAGCAAACATAAAAATTGCTATGAAGCGCGATTATGCAAACTATAATTATAACATAAAAATATGATTTTTATATTTGTTATATGTGAAAGTCGCTCTATTTTAAATTACAATGATAGATTTTTGTACACATGTGTTTTCATATAACAATGATCATTTTTGCTATACATACATTTTATACCAAAGTGATACATTTCCCATACATTTACAATTAGGAGCTTCTTTGATTGAAATCTGAGAAAGAACACAGTCCTTATAAGTGAATCTTTGTGGCGAGTGTTAAGTATTTTGGGAATCGGAGTTCATATCCATTTTAGTAGACTTGGGTTTAATAGGTCATTTGGTTTGAATACGTGTATATATATATACTTTAATGGTATCAAATAGTAAACACGAATGAGTAGTCAAACCAGATGTATGAAAGTAAAGGAATAGCCACTTATAACTAGTTTCTCTTTTTGGGATATAAATGTTTTTTTCCCTATTTTAAAATAATTGAAATGTAGTGAGAAGTTCATATCTAAAAATAATTGGTGACAATTTAGAAACAAGTGGTTTTGCATCAAATTACAACAACAATAGTGCTTTTAATGTGAGTTAGAAGTTGAAATTAGTTTTAGAAGGCTGCCAATTTTTTATGGCCATTCAATTGTCCATTGTTTCATTTAGATGACTACTTAATCATGTACTTGTTCCATTTTGTATCTCCACCACTGGTTGTGAAAATTTGGGCCCTGTACTGTGATAATTGGGCCAAAAAAATGTGCAACCTTGTAACTTGTAGCCTTTCATGCAACCCAGAGTCTTAAAGTAGTGAGTTATCTTTCCGCTAATGATAATTTAAGTTTTGAGCTATTTTTTAATAAAAAAGTTATCTAATTATACAAATACTTATATCAGAAATACTAATCCATATTATAGTTTGCCATGATTGCATATTGTTTACTAATCAAGATTTCAAGTTAGTTACATGTATTATACTTATATATACTACTATATTAGAAGAAGGCTATTTCAACATGCCTGCTTCAGCTAGGGATTTTTTCGTCATTCAAGTGTAGTTACACGTGGCACTACTTAGCATAGGAACTGATAATTTTTTCTACTTTCAATCCTCTTCTCGGTGTTCCTCTGCTTTTGGCTGATACCTAAATCTGGAGGTTTCTTTGAATCTTTCTTCTTGTTTTTCACCTTCGATTTCATGCATGATATATTGGTGTGTTTTAATTGAATTTCGGCTTTTTTTAGTTTTTTGAGATATACTAAATAAAGAAGCCTCTGCACTCATGGTTTCGTCTGCAATTTGTTCATTCCTTGCTTTCATTTGGTTCAAGCGATGCTCTGATTTTTCATAGTTTTCATGGATTTTACTCCACTGTGCTTAGTTTCCTTGCCGTTATGTGTTTCGTCTAATTTTATTTGTTCTCTTTTTTTGTTCTATCGGGGGTTACAAGTCGGGTTAAATTATGATGGTTTCAGATTTGCATATGAAGTGTTTGATAAAAGTGTTTACTAACTACTAAGCCTCTGCTTCATTGATCAAAGAAACCATTCTTGTTGTCCTCAATTAATGCTCTTATTTGAGTTCCCTTAATATCATTGATGTTAACTTGCTTGAATTTGGTTATTCCTATTTGTGTGTCTCGATGTGTTGTCGCCATAGTTTGGTTTACTATGTGAAAAATCATATCATAGTAGTTGTTACTAATGTTGTTTCGGTACAGTGTAGAATTTGTTTTTATATTTGGAATGACAAGAGCTATTGTATAGGACTGGGTTTTACCTTGTGCACAACCTCCAAAGGATAGCGACTACAATTTCCCTTGTTATCAAAAAAATTTGCACTTTCCTGGAAACTACAAATATTGAGTTGTTATAATGGACATTAAAATGGCTATTCTGGAAAAGAATATATCTGTGAAATGATATCTTCAGGGGCCATTTTGGTGATGATCTTATCTGATGTCTCTGTGTTTCCTGTTTTAAAAGGGAAAAGAAATTGTTTATCCTTTCATAGTTTATGAAAAGGGTTTGGCTTGTTATTCCATATTGATTATTTATCATGAAACCCAAGAACATAATATTATCAGTTTGATTCCTAACAACAATTTAGGTAGGTCTCTAAAGAGATTTGTGTTGGATAGCCAGCTTTTGGGGATAGCCCAAAATTTTGATAAATTCTTATTTCACCAACCAAACTTGTTTTCAAAATTACCATTCCTCATATTTTTGCTTGTATAACAATGTTATTGTGGCTATTATTACCTTCTGAGACCAAGAAGAGGACCAAGAGTGTGATCGGGAGCTGCTGGATTCAGATATAAAAGGTGAATCACTGAACCTATTTGATGAAGAACTTGACGCAAAAGTTTCTTTGTGACCATTAACAAAATCTGTAGAAGAGATTTGATATAAGTCTTACTCTTCCCGACTATTTTGATCTCTCTCAAATGTATTACTTTTGATAGATAGAGAGGCGTATGTTATTAAATATTTGCCACGTACTTCCAGCTTTAAAATGATTTCCCCTCTCCGTTGGTGCGTGTTCCTTGTTTCTTTTTTTTTTTTGTTTTTTATGGTTATTTGGCATGTGCAGAGAAAATATGCCTAATATTAGAAGATTATGCTATCACAATTTTCTAGACTCTAAACCTCTTACCTCATTCTTATGTCCATCTTTAGTTACTCTTATGTCCATCTTTAGTTTGCTATTTTCATATTTCCATTGTTTTATGGAGTTGCTATATCCAATTACTTTAACATGACGTTTTTCCTTCAAAATTCTGTGGAAAGGTTTCTTTGTTATACTTCACCAACCTTTTTTTCTTTATTCCTTGGAGGGAAGTGATTAGTGAATTCGTCTTAGATTTCTGCAAGCTACATTTAAATGAAGTTTTGTGATAGTTCTCTTTGCTTTTGTGGCTTGATTTTCTTTAGATCAAGCAAAAACACTTTACTTCCAATGTTTCAAATTGAATTTACATATTTTGATTTTATCATTTATCTCAAATGTCTTAGGTGAGATTTGGTTTTAAATTTCGAAAAAAATCTGTCTTTCTTTGCATTTGGTTGAAAACAGTTTTTATAACAATCTAAAGGTAGTTCTGCGAAAGCTCTGTTTTGAACTTTTAAACCAAACAACACCTCTTGTATTTTAATCATCCGCTACTTTACTGAATACCACATTTCTCTTACTTTTTTGGAGAAGCAAAAAGGCTACCATTGTGCTTCATATGCTTCACCTTTAGATTCTCATCTCTTAATATGCCAAGTCAAATTGGACATTCAATATTGAACATAGTAATTATTTAGTTTATCTATCCAGTGTTTTCTTTTACATGATTGTCTCTATATTGTGTTTGTATGATTCATCATGGTAATAAGCTAGCATCTGTTGGAGTTTGATTTTTTATTTCATTGAATTTAACGGGTGGAATATCATTTGTAACTTGTTTTGGGATTGCAGGGGCTCGAAAATATTTCCTAACTTCGTATCGTTTATGAAGAGCAAGGATTCTAGTGATTGTACTAAACAGGCACTTTTTGATGAATTGAAGGCTTTGGAAGAGCATCTCAAGGCTCATGTATATAGTTTTACATTGAACTGTCTGATATGTTTAACTTAAATGTATGTGTCTCTAATTTTTACGATGATCTTAGCTTTTATTGGCTGTGAATTTCATCAGGGACCATATGTCAATGGACAGAATGTTTGTTCAGTTGATATGAGCTTGGCTCCAAAAATGTACCATCTCGAGGTGGCTCTTGGACACTTCAAGAAGTGGAGTGTGACTGAAAGCTTGAGTCACGTGCGTAATACATGAAGGTATGCAATCTTTTTCTCTCCGTGTCCTTGTGTGCGTGCATGCTTGGTATCTGGTTTTCTATGGGTTTTGAGAACATTTTTGCGCTGGAGTAATTTGTTTATGTCTTATCGGTGTGTTGAAGTGTTTTTGTATTTAAAAGAATAGCCACATTATATATATATATCAGAATGTTTGTTTAAGACTCTTGCAAACTTAAAGAACTCAAGTTACATGTTATTGTTACATGTAAAATTCGAGAACAAATTTTCCCGGTCATCTCGAAGGGAATTCTTGGAACTCAGCCATTAGAGTTTTGACTCATTTGTTATGCCTTGCATTTACAGCTTGACCCCTTCTTGCTTCCAGTTGTCCAAGGCAGCATCCTTGTAATTCAGTTAAATACATAGATTTTTTTCAAGTAGTATAGCTACTTCAACTACTGCATAATGAGAGTTATTATTGTTCCATTTTGATGTATGGCTTTACTTATCATAAGATTTTCTCAATTTCCAATTTGCAACTGGGAAAGACATTATTGATGTTACGCTGATTGCAAGGAGGTGCAACAGGAGACCTGATATATCTTCTTCTTGTTTTTTCTTTCAACTTTGCAATTTGGCCAAGCATGGTAAATGCAAGTGATGAACTAGGTCAGAATATTGTTATGTGTTTTACGTATGATCATCAATTCTCATTAACTTATAATTGAACTTAATGCAAAATAATTAGAATCCATGTTCCAAGTTGCTTCATGTTATTCAGGTCTTCAGTTTATTTTATATAGTTAGTCTTAACATATTCTCTTGGTTATAGCAATTGGCTCGTTAATGTAGCCACTCGAATGGGAGAAGAGGGGCTGATTCTGATGGATTTGTTGCAATTTTGTGGAAAGCGAGCAAATTATCCAGTTGAAAGGGTATAAAGTATCATTGTTCAGGTACACTTGTTTCAAGTTTGATTATGACTTTTTTCTACACCAACAATCTTGTTGCTCATGAAATGCCCTTTTATACATATGTAGATAACTGAGGGGATACTTAAAATTCTGTCACATTAGAGTTTATTGTTGAATAGATATTGTTGTGATAAAANTCATGTTATTCAGGTCTTCAGTTTATTTTATATAGTTAGTCTTAACATATTCTCTTGGTTATAGGAATTGGCTCGTTAATGTAGCCACTCGAATGGGAGAAGAGGGGCTGATTCTGATGGATTTGTTGCAATTTGGTGGAAAGCGAGCAAATTATCCAGTTGAAAGGGTATAAAGTATCATTGTTCAGGTACACTTGTTTCAAGTTTGATTATGACTTTTTTCTACACCAACAATCTTGTTGCTCATGAAATGCCCTTTTATACATATGTAGATAACTGAGGGGATACTTAAAATTCTGTCACATTAGAGTTTATTGTTGAATAGATATTGTTGTGATAAAATGTTTAAACTAATAACTCTTGTAACTTGTATTACTTTCTCTGTGTGCAAGTGGTGTGTGTGTTCCCTCTCTTTTAATGATAGAAGAGGGGTTGATAAAAAAAGGAAGAAGTAGAAGGATTCGATAGTACTAGGGTGGAGAACATGATGTTATCAGAACAAAGACAGGTTTTGGTGTTTGGACCATTCTATATAGAAACTTCTAATGTATTGCATTTTTTGTTTGACTTATCCGAGTTTTATCGTGAGCTTACTGATAAAAGAACTCTGTTCAATTCTCAGTACAGGACCTCTCAGATGCAATGTACATTTTGGTACAGCAGAGGGCAATAAAACTGAATTTTCTGCCTGATAATAGCACATATTTCATTTTGCTAGAACTTTCATTAGTTACTTCCCTCAGGTATATAACTCCCTCTGTCAAAAAGGAAAAGATTGAATCCACGAAGGGAGTAGCACTTGGACTATGAAGCAGTAGAAAATATCTCGCATTAACATATTCCTGGACAATGATCATGGTTTGGTTGTTATGATTACTTTCGGCAGGTTTCATGTTCTAGAAGCGTTTGATGAGGGGAAGCGGAGCTGTCGTAGACGTTTAGCTGGTCATAACAAACGAAGAAGGAAAACACATCCAGAAAATGTAGCTAATGGAGCCTCCGTGAATGATGAGGGGGGTAGCAACTACTTATTAATTAGTCTGCTGAGGATACTGGCCAATGTACAGTGTAAGTCCTTATATGGATTCCATGGTTTTCCTGCGATATATTCATTTTGTATGACAAAAGATGTTGGGAAAATTAATAAGGTGATAGCATTTACATAATAATGTGAGTTCTTTCACTGTACGGTAATTGGCTAGAGTGTTATTCTTTATGTGGTGCAAGAGGGCTAGCGTGCCATTCTTTATGTGGTGCAAGAGGCTGAGAAAGAAAAGAATGTATAGTTGTCCTTTGCCTGGTATAACATCGACTTGATGAATACAACGATGTCTATTCCATAACAGCAGTTCGTCTCTGGGAATAACAGTTGTTAAATCTAACTGATATTGGGTATTGCTTTTTGGTGGCAGGAGAGTTGTTTGCATAAGTTATATTAAGTTTGAATGGCTGAAACATCAGCACAGGTTCTTACTACCTAATTTAGCTGTTCTGTGTTATCTAAAGGCTACACATGACATTGGGCATTGAGTCATGGACTATGTTGCTCGGACTCTTCAAAAATATTGATGGGTGCGTGTCAGATACATCAAAGTGGTGCATATTTGGAGTACCCAACACAGGTGCAGCAACATTTTTGGAGAGTCCTAGCAACATAGGTCAGGGATTAACAGCTGAGTAATTGATGGCCATTAAAATAATCTTGGTGGAAATTATCTATTGATGCTTCTCTACTGGAACTTAAGCCATCACTACTTTTGGACTAGAACAACTGTTTAGGCATGTTTTATTCTCCAACAAGCTTTTGGGCTCCACAAGAATCATGATCATGTATAGGCACATAGATACTTATTTAGAGATTTTGGTTTAATGAATTGGATGAGTTACTTTATGGCTTCTTCTCATTGTGAAATGCAGTCAATAGCTCGGATCAAACTAAAGACCAGAAATTTTGTTTGATTCTCCAGCAGAAAAGTATGAGGAAAAAAAGAAAAATAGAATTGCTTGCTAAGAGTCCTGATGGCACCACTGATGGTGTATTATGACCATTGATTTCATTCTCTTCAACGGTAAAGAAACCTCTTGGTATAGCGTTAGAATGCAATAAATTTCAATTTCACAATGAAAATATTACAAGAAAAATATTCAATTACGGACGATGTAAACATCATAAGGACTTTCAAAAACTTGCTATAGTCACCATTTAAATTTACCTAACAAATAGGAATCACAAATTACAAATTGTTAGCTCAAACATTCTACTATCCTGATAATACATACACAAATGAATTATTTTTGTTGGGCCCGTGCTTGCACGGGCCACCTCTTCCTAGTCTATATAGAAAGAGAAGCGAGCAAAAAAGTTATTGCAATTTGCACATACATGCGAATCAAAATTGAATATAACTATTTAAAAAATTATACCTAATTTGACATATATATGTACATGAGATACAAGAATATCTCAAACACATATATCTGACAAAATAATATGGTATAAAAGATAATTTCAAACACTAAATTAAATACACACAAAATTTATATCGTTTTGCTCATCATTTAACGACATTAATTTTGCTACTTATAATCAATCTCTCCTTTTCATCATATGAATAATTTTAACACACTATATTTATTGTTATCCACGTAGCACAAAGGTATTGGCGTCATGTAAAATAATGTATATGTATGGTTGTATATAACACCAAACTTACATAACGTTTTTGCGTAGAATTCACCTTTTTCGTGTCACTCAATCGCATAATTTGAGTGTCTATATCATAAATTATATTTTGTTCCAAATAATTCTATTTTGCCCATTGTATTTTCAACATTTGTCACCTTGAGTTTGATGTCAATTATGGCGACAAAGACCAAATACATTCTACTGTTCATACAAAATACAATTCTGGTTTTTCATAAAAAAACGCGATCGCTATTTTTTGGGTGCGCACAGGTAAAATCCCTATTTTAGAAGCGGTAATCCGCACTAGGACAAGCTCTATTCAGAAGGCAAAATCCTTTGCTATTCGAACTTGAGACCTCAAATATAAAAGTTTCAAGCTCAAATCACTGGTCCACCCCGAAGGGTCTGGAAATTGCTTTCAAATAGTTACAGTTATGTACACATTATATGATGATTGATTTGTATTATGATGTACACTGACCAAATAAATGATGGTGTATCAGCACTTACGAAGACCACAGATTTTTCTATTTACTTAATAAATAATTGAAAAACTTGTCGCAAAGTAACATAGTCAATACGTACCACACAAAAATGGAAAAATAATTCCAAATTACGTACTTCTGATGATTGTCAATTCAACGTGTTGAATGAGAAATGTATCATGTTGAAAAATAAAGGGAAAAAATGTCATCAGTTACGTCGACAAAAATCGATTGTTGCGGAAGTTTTTAATGTCATTTACCTATTTCGTCTAGTCCAATAATGAATTGTTAATTTTTTTTTCTAATTCAAAATGAAAAAATTGGCCCATTATTTCTTAAAAATATATTTCAAATAACTCAATTGATTAAATAAAATAATTACATATTTTAATATGATTTTAATTAAAATAGATATAGAACAATTATATTCAAGTTTTACCGTCACATATAGTAATAAAATAATTTTTAATAATTAGACTCGAAAATGAAAAAAAAAAAACAAATAAGAAGACGCACTAAACATTTTCTCTTACTACTTAAAGTCTTAAACTATTAATTCAAGTGACTACACAATTAAACTAAAATTAATCAATTTAAGTGTTCAAAGGATCATCTTTCAACTGTGCACTTTTAAACAGAACAAATCCCATAATAATTTCTGAGCAAATATGCATGTGTTAAGAGGAGTCCGAAACTCAAACGGTAGAAAATATTAACAAAAATTCCAAAAGGGTATATAAAATTTTATATAAACCAAAACGGTAAAATCGCTCCGCCGGCAGCGATTTACTTCAACTGAAAAAGTAAAATCGCTGCCCCAGCAGCGATTTTGCCAAAAAGTTTTTTTCTTCTTACAAATCGCTGCCAGGGCAGCGATTTATAAAAAAAAATAAAACATAAATCGCTGCCTAGGCAGCGATTTACAAAAAATAAAAAAAATTTTTTAAGTAAATCGCTGCCTAGGCGATTTACATAAAAAAATTTTTTTTTTTTTTAAATGTAAATCGCTGCCTAGGCAGCGATTTATGTTTTTTTAAAAAAAAAATTTTTTTTTTATAAATCGCTGCCCTGGCAGCGATTTGTAAGAAGAAAAAAACTTTTTGGCAAAATCGCTGCTGGGGCAGCGATTTTACTTTTTCAGTTGAAGTAAATCGCTGCCGGCGGAGCGATTTTACCGTTTTGGTTTATATAAAATTTTATATACCCTTTTGGAATTTTTGTTAATATTTTCTACCGTTTGAGTTTCGGACTCGTGTTAAGAGTGTGTGAGAATTTTATTAAAAATTTAATATTTTAGGTATAATATATTTTTATTTAATTATTATATTCTTAACACATTTCATCATATGTGGGTCTGAAATTTTTTCATTGTTCAAGCACATAATATTTTATTTACTTATAATACGTGGTCATGAGATTCGATCCTAGAATCATTGTCCGCTCTAATGTCATGAGCCTATCTTCTCTTCTAAAATAAAAATATCTCATTTAAAATTTTAAATTATCAAAAAAGTCATATTTTTTATTTAGTTAGTTTTATTTTTAATGACATGAAAGTAGGTTTGAATTTATAGTAATTAATTAAAATTGACTTGATACGAAAAAAAAAAGGCATAATACATAAGTGTGCCCTGTGCACAAATAGACACTTAAACTTGTATAACGTTGAACAAATAGACACGCATGTCCTACATGTCATTTTTTGTCCTGCGTAGCGTCCTACGTGTATTGTGTCATGTAGGACTCATGCGTTTATTTATTTAAAAGTTTGATAGTTAAAGTGCCTGTGCATTATGAAAGTTGGAGGTCCAAGTTAAAATTTAAAGTCAAGTTTAGGGTCCAATATATGTATTATGCCAAAAAAAATCCCGCAAGATACTTATCTAATCACATTATTCTGTACTAGGTTATGATTCTACACCCCGAGATTTTTTGAACTTTTTCCTTATAATAATTATTATAACAAGAAGTTGAAGTTCATCCAGAAGATAGCTACTGTTAGACTATATCTTTTTAGTCATTTTAATAACATGTTACATGCCTAACTGTTGTGTTCTGCGTGTGAAATGCAAAGATGCCCAAATAAATTCTATTACTATAGCACTACTAATTAAAAACACTACGAAAAGAATGATTCAGATTTAATAAATCGTGGATAAATTGATCTTTTTCTTCGGTTTTACTAATTTATAATTTTCATGTGAAACCAGAGAGACTATTAGTATGCACATCGAATTTTTTGCGATTTTTTTTTTATAAAAATCGATGGACATTGTCGGATTTAATAATAACAATGAAATTTAAAAGGTGGGGGGAAGAACACTAGAATTTTTAATTAGAACAAAGAGACATGACGTTTTTGTTATCTAATTATATTTCATCAATAGAATAAAGTGCTAAAAGTAACAAGTAGGATCAACTTATATTAAGGAAACAGTGTGCATCACACCTTTCTGATTAATGCATGATTGGTGTTAGCGGGACCTTCTCAGTTCTCATGCCTTATTGGGGAATTATTCCTAAAAAAAATTAATATATTAAATCACCTAAAAAATAACTATTTACCAGATGTGACTTGTAAATAAAATATATTATTTGCCACATAATGTTAAAAATATATTGATGTTGTAGAATATAAATATGTATATAAAATTTATTATATTTATATTATAAATATGTTAATATATAGTATAAGTTAAATTCATCTATCTATCGATCGTAAGCACACCGAGAGGTCAGGAAACACACTACATCAACTTTCTAGTCAAGCAAAAAATTGGATACTTGTTGATAAATCATATTCTTGCAACCATTACCACTTTCTCAAAATATATTTTCTTAATATATTTTCTTGTTGGAAATCAAACAAAATGAAATGGACTTAAATTAGTTCGTGATTTTGTTATAAATAAAAGAACAGAAAAATTAGTTTTTATGATTTTGTTATACTATCATTTTCTTCATTTCTCTTCCATTGCCTCGGTCTCGTGATCCTTCCAGAATCTTTTTTCCTTCAATATATATATACACATTGATTGTACATGTGGAAAAAGATAATAATGTTACACTATTGATATAGTTAACACGTTAAAGCATCAAATAACTAATTAATTTCATTTACAATAGACCACTATTTCTAATTAATTTTTACATGACCTCATATTGTAAAAAATAATTTACACTTTGATGTATAAACAATAACTCTTTCAAAAATTGGAGAGAAGGGTGATAATTAAATGTAAATTATTTTTTATTTAAGAATTAATAATCATCTAATATCCAAAATCGAAAGAGTTTCACTGTTGACACATTTATACTGGGATTACACATTGGTTTTGTTTGGGGTCAAATGTCAACCTATGACAAGCGAGAAACAGACATTTCATTATTCGTTACCAATATTATTCTTTTTTCTACCTATTCATCCCTTTGATTATTGCTATTTTCTCCTTCTCAAATTTACATGATATAATTAAAATTTTAATAATTAATTAAAAAATAAATTGAAATATTTTTATATATTTTTTATATATTTAAATTGTTAATCATTATACATTAAATTAAAATTCACCGTCTAAAATTAAAAATTTGAATCTAAATATTTCAATGATAGGGAAAGCAAATAAGCAATAGTACTAGTACTATATAGTATAAATTATAGTGCTCCATTTTAACCCACCAGGCAAGAAAAACGTCTTCTCTTCAATTTCAGTTTCTTTATTTCCCTATTTCCCCAGAATATCAAGTACAATTTCTCCATTTTCATTTTATAGATTTTAACAAAACTCAGAATTACTACTAATTATATACGATTTCTCGCTGATCATGGAGAGTATATATGACAGTGCCGGTCTTGATTTAGGATTAGGTTATTCATCAACGGTGAATCAGACATCAAGAAAAGACGGACAAGTAGCTCCAGTTAAATCCGATCTCGGTTTTGAGCCCTCTCTGAATTTAAGCCTTTCTTCCGGTGATCATCAGATGGTAGATCTGAAGACGGAAAATAAGGATCAATTATCTGTTGCTTCGTCGTATTCAAATGGCAGTGTGAAAAGGGAAAGAGATATTGGTAGTGAGGTAACAGAAGTAGAAAGAGTAATTTCTTGTAGAGTAAGTCATGATGAAGATTATTATGAAGATGATGATGCTTCAAATGGAAAGAAGAAACTTAGGCTCACCAAAGTACAATCTGCTCTGTTAGAAGAAAGCTTCAAGCAACAGAGCACTCTCAATCCTGTAAGCTATCAATCTTTTCTCGCGTGATCATTTCATTTAAAAAATTTAATTATTTTTTCATGAGTAGAGATCGTTAAAATCAAGAGTGATCGTCAAAATGAAATTTTAAAAATTTCTACCTGAGACTCTGATACCGTATGAAAGTTGTGAGTTGTGACTATATCTTATATTTCTTCGTCTCAATTTATGTAATCCTACCCAAATTTGATTTGATTTGTATAGATATTGAATTTTCTAAATGACGAAAACTGATGATTCACATTTCAAATAATTCAGAAGCAAAAACAGAACTTGGCAAGGAAGCTTAACGTAAGGCCTCGTCAAGTTGAAGTTTGGTTCCAGAATAGAAGAGCAAGGTTTGACATCTTTCTTGTATATTTAATAGATTTCTCAATATAAATACGTAAAATCACTAACAAAATAAATTAGATATCGAATTTAATTAGATATTTATGGTTTTTACAGAACGAAGTTGAAGCAAACAGAGGTGGATTGCGAGTTTTTAAAGAAATATTGTGAGACACTAACAGATGAAAACAAAAAGCTTTACAAAGAATTGCAAGAACTGAAAGCTTTAAAAGTTGGGCAGCCGTTGTACATGAAGCTGCCGGCTGCAGCCACCCTCACTGTGTGTCCTTCCTGCGAAAGAGTCGGCGCCGGCGCTGCCCAAAACTCAGCCAAGCCTCCTCACCTCTACGGCTCCTTTACTAATCCCTCAGCAGCTTGTTAATTAATTAGTACAGTATTCAAATTGTCTTGTTGAATTTATTTTTAATTAATGTCTTGTTGATTAACTAGATTCTTAGGAAATCTCCCAAAACTTATTAAGATTTTTATTTTTTTTAATTTGTACTATAATGAAATGACTTGTATAGTTGATTTGTTAATTAGAGGTTTGCTAATCATTAATCAATATTCTATTTACTAATTTGTTTCTTTAATTTGTCGCAGTGCAACTATGTAAATTGTTAAGAAATATATTTATTTTTGGTAATCTGTGTTTCTTCATCTCCTGATCATTTTCAAATTACTTTAGAGATATTATTTTGAGTTTAGCTTAATATATACTGAGATTTGTAAAGAACTTTAGATTATCAATTCAATAAACAGGTGATGCGTGTTGATTTCCAAAAATTCAATAATTTTTTTAGAAATTCTATAATTACATCGAGAATTCTTTTAATGACATCAATATATAAAGACGGGAACCATTAACAACCGGAAGGATAATCACATTTGTATATTCTAAATTACCTTTATTGGAACCGTAAAATCAAAACTCTAAAGATAATAAAAAACAGATTATCGAGTATATATATTTAAAAATTAGGTAGGTGTTGCCTGTTGTGTTGGTCCATTTAAATCTAATTATACTAAAAAGTTGGTCTATGTACTATTAAATCTCAATGTATACATGAAATGCAGTTTCCACGTTTTGTTGCGTCATTGGATGTAAATTTATTTTCTTCTAATTTATGTGGGTGGTTTTTTTTGTTTGTTTAAAAAAATTAATGTCATTTTTTATTAATCATACGATCAATAGAATCAAATGTCTATGATTTTATTTTGATTCATAAATTTTAAGAGTTTCTCTAATTTTTTTAAATTACTTTTAAATTATGAATCAATTAAACAATATTATATAAATTAAAACAGAAAAATAATACAAACAATATGCATGATCTAGTTGTTCTCTCTCTATTATATACTCACTCTGTTTCACAAAAAATGACATGATTTGACTTGACACCTAATTTAAGAATAAAAAGAAAATTTTTGAATCTTGTAGTCCTAAATTAAAGTTAGGTCAAATATACAAAATTATCCTTTGATCTTGTGACCTTAAACATATCACGTGGAAAACTGAAATTAAAATATTACTAAAAAAAGAAAGATCATTCTTTTTTAACTAGACAAAAAAAATGTGATATTTTTTTAAACAGAGAAAGTATACGAAAAAAGGAGATTATAAAGTAGTGTTGTTTAATTAGGTAGACTTTATACCTTAATTAACGAAACAAAAAGATAATGATTTGGATGGTTGAATAAGGAGAGGTTAGTCATGATAGAGATGATGTTTATGTGGAAAGCCAAAGGTAGGAGTCAGCTCACGTGTATTTGTCTAGTTTTTTCTCTTTTTTTTTTTAATTGAGAAAGTATCAATATGAAAAAGTGAAAGAGACATGGCCTCCCATATATTGGGTGTATGGAGATTAATTTGATGTCGTTACAGAAACACATAAATTTTAAATTTGAACTCCTTTTACGTGTATATATATACGATCTCGTTGAGGATAAATAGTTTAAATAGAGGGTGATTCATCTGAATATGTTTTGTATCAAATAAAATAAAGAATATTTTTTTTCACGATAAGATACGGACGAAAAGAAAAGGACACATACGAGCATCTAGTAAAAAGAAGTAGCTTCGTCAACAGCACATGCGAGCCACGAAGGATATAGATGGTTTACATAGTAAGTAAATTAACTTGAGAAAAGTCATGGGAGTGAATGTGAAGAGAGATTTTGAGGAAATGTATGTGGGACGCACATATCATGTGATAGTGAAAAAGATCAGACGTACCCCATGCGTAGCAAGTTTCATTATGAACATGGAGACTAATTGTATCACAACCTACTACTACTTCTTTGATGTATCATTTGCAACCACTGCTTATTGAGATGTAACAAATTGCTTGTTATTTTTCCATCATCAACATGGTCCACATCTTATCCTGTTTTCTCTTTTACCCCACTTTTTTATTATTATTATTAGTTTGATTTTTCTGATGATTATTTAATTAATATTGATTTCTTCATTTTAATTTATGTGTTGTTCGTTTTATTTAAATATATTACTTTTATCTTATTTTATAAGTTATTTTTCGAAATTTAAAAGTCAAACAAGTCTATTTTTTATCGTAATTTTTTCATAGATCGTATAAACATTTTGAATTATCAATTATTGTGATTCATACTATATTTTACGTAGTTGTCTCAAAACATAAAATATGTCATGTAAATTGGGATAGAGGAAGTATTATTATTTTTGTAATTCTTTAAGATTATAGAACTGATACATAATTTTAGATAAGATTATAGAATGCAAAGTTTATCTTTATTTTCTTAAATTTCGTGTCAAATTAAACACAAATAAATTGAAATAAAAAAAAGTAGTTATTATCTCATAAAAATTACTTTTTTTTATTGAAGAAAATTATACTCAAGAAGATTTTTTTTTTTTTTGAGATAATAACTTTTTTTTTCTGAGATGAAATTTAGTAGTACTTTCTTATCTCTTTTTGGTTATTAATTCTGATAAATGGGTTTATACTAAAATTGATAATTAATATCACTATAAGTTGTCAAAACATAGAATACATAGAATCATGATTAATTATTCTAAAATAAAAATAAAAAAATACCTCTAACAAACATGGTAGGACTCAAGTCTACCCCTACTCCCTCCTCACACACCAATGACTTACAACCATGCCATTTGGTGATGACTTAACTAAAAAAAATAATCATTTTCCTACTAAATTAGATAAAAGATATTTATTATTCGATATATATTATTTTTAATTCAATAGAAAATAATATCAATTAATCTTAATATAATTAATATCAGCGTAATTGAATTTTCACTACTAAATAATTTTGAAAAAATATCTTAAGAGACACGTTATCATGATTGGTCAGAAGGCAAGAGTCCTGATTAAGTTGAATCATTGGAGGATCTTTCATGGTCTAACTTTATGGTCCACTTTATAATTTATTAATTATGAATATGCATAGGATATATTGTCCTTGTTATTTGGTGTCCACTTTTAAAAGAAACAAAAAAAATAAATATTTAAAAATAGTGAGTATATAATTAGGAAGAAAATGGAATGATAAGTGACTTTCCTGGAAGCTGCAACTTTCTGCTAGTCTTATCATTCATCATCATGAATTTCATCACCTTCCCTATCGTTTACCACTTTTTTATCCCTTTACTCACCGCAATAAAAACAAAGTTCTAACGATCACAAAAGTATTAATAATTTTATTAGTATTAATTAATTATTATTAAGTTTAATACTGCTATAAGCTTTTAGTTATGTTTATAATAAGTATTGATTGTTTCTAAAAAACAATTTAGGTTAAGTAATTGTCGTTATAATTTATGATCATTTTTTCAATTAACTCCATCATTTTGTACCTCAAATAATAATAATATATTTCATAAATAGAATAAATAAGAGAAATCTCATCTTTAAATTCTCTTATTATCATTATTCCCTATTAGTTTTACTAATTTCGAAAATCTCTCATTTTCATGTATCAGATTAATGTATCTCGCGCATTAAATTAATGTATCTCGTGCATCAAATTACTGTATCGCGCGGACCAGATTAATGTAATTCTCGCATCAAATTAGTGTATCATGTACAAAATATAATGTATCGTACTTAACGATTAATGTATCTCGTGCATTAAATTAATGTATCAGCCGTTTATATTATTATATCAATTTAAGGGATTTTTGAAATTATAAATTTATAAGGGACAAATGATAATTCTACCTTAAAAGTATGTGATTTCTGTCATTTGTCCATAATTTTATTACTTCAAAATTAATGGTTTGGTACTTAATAAAAAAATGTTTTTTTATTAATTTAAAAAATGCAATGTACAACTCAGGATTGAATCCAATAATTTTTTATTGACATCAAACAACCAATCCATAAAGCAAATGATTTAAAGGGTATTTTAGAATACCTATATAACCATTGATTTTCTTCGATTTACCTATGTTGAACTTTTGATAAAGTGACGGGGAGAAAACTCTTTAATAAGTAATCGTTGTGAGTCCGTGATAAAAAAAAAAATTGACATTAAAATAATTTAAATTCTATAGTCTGAAATTAAAAATATATTAAATATATTAAAAATGTTTTTTACTATCCTATAATTTTAAACGTATCATATGAACTAAAAAAATATATAGGACAAACATTTAATTGTTATAAATACATTGAATTAAGTGGATTGTCCATTAAGCTTATCATAACTTATCCTTATCAGGGATATGTATTCCCAAGGTGATTAATCTTTTTAGGATAGAAATGTATCTATTAATGTGACATTAAACATGGTGACCTTTTGGTTGATTTCTCTACCTATAAATAGAGATATCATTCACCATTGTAATATAAACTTGAATAAGAAGAAAATTCCCCTTCTTCTATCTACTTCTCTTGTCTTCTTCTCTTTATGATTATATTCTTATGAGCTTGATTTTATAATATTAATAAGGAATACGAGAATATTCATCCCTCGAGACAGAGCGTTAGGAATACAAGAATATTCATCCTTGAAACCGGGCGTTGGGAAAGAAATTACCTGACTAATCACTAAAATTTAGAAAGGACGCAACTTTTTTTTTATTAGTTAGCGATTTAGTACCAACTAATTAAATTGTTTTTGCCCAAAAAATATTGCGAAAAATTACATGGTTAAGCATACATATATACTAGTTAATTAGTCATTACAGCTATAATTTTAGTTAATTACCACTCGCGATCGACATTTAGGGTGTGTTTGGTATGAAGAAAAATGTTTTCCATGGAAAATGTTTTCCAACAAAATGTTTTCCTCAAAAACAAGTAGATTTTAGACTTATTTTCTCATTNTTCCTTAATTTTTGAAGGGAAGTCATTTTCCTTAATTTTGAGGAAAATGAGTTGATTTGGGAAACATTTTTCAAAACTTTTGTCCCAACCAAACATGAGAAAATTGAAAAATATTTTCCAGAAAATGTTTTCCTTCATACCTAACACACTCTTAGTAATAATTACGTGGAATAAAGTTTCAAGTTTGTATAATTAGTAATTTGTATAATATAATTTGTACAACTTTTATATAATATAATTTTATATAACATAATTTGTATAACTTTTGTATAATGTATCTTAAGAAGGAAACATATATATAATCAAGTTGTGATGTACCAACATATCCAAATGATAATTAAACAAAACACTCATAAATAACAAAATAATTAAAAAGTTTAAGTCTATCTAAAACATGAAATAAATTCTTAAAATTATCAATAACAATTGAGAGACATAAAATTATTTATATTTAAAACATAAGCAAGTTTTTTCTCGATCCTTTATGGGGAAGTGAGGCTGAATGTTCACAGGCACATCGATCTCCAATTTTTGTATGGTCACAAAAAGCCCCTTCAAAATTTGGCCCCCAAATAGCTTTGCATTGTTTTATGCAGTCATCTAAGTTACATGTATAAATAATAATTTTAACTTCACCTTCTACTATACGATTTCCTTCAATCACAAAAAACATCAATACAATCAAGAAAACACCATTCTAAGATCCATTTTTTTTAATAATAGAAGACAACGAGACTCAAACACAGTATTTCTATATTAATTTATTTAAAAATTATTCGATATTTGTAGAGATAGTTGTGTCTCAAATTATCAAAAGAAGCATTATTTTAGGTATGTTTATAATGAAATTTAGATTTACTTGCTTAAAATTATTTTTATGGAATTTAAGTTAAATATTTTTCTTATTTAAACACTGTCTAGTCAAAAATGAATTTCAAAAGTATAAACCCGCAATTACACAAACTCACTCACAAATTATATAAACTCGCGAATTATGCAAACTCACTCATAAATTTAAAAAACATGTAAATTATACAAATGACACAGCTTAAATTATAATTACAATCCACAAAATATATAAATTATAATTATAAAGTATAATTAAATTTATTCCCGTGGCTATTTGCTAAAAACTTTTCCTATTTTTAAGCTATTTGGCTGCCAATATGACTCGTGTTGAAGTGCATAGCCCAAAACTCGAAATGGCAATAACTGGGCTCAGGTAGACAACGGTTTGGATGGATTGAGGCATTTGTACAAACGGAAAGTTTCAGAAATAGCCACGTTAAGGGTGTATTTTGTAGGAAGGAAAATGTTTTTTAATGGAAAATATTTTTTTTTTGGAAAATAAGTAAATTTATGACTTATTTTCTTATATTTGGTCGGTGAGTAGAAAATATATTTAGAAAATGATTTTTATTGTTTGATTTATGAATGAAAAATATTCTTGAGAAATATCTTTTATTTTTATTAGAGTAGAAAATAATTTTGAAATTGAAAATATTTTTTTTTAGAAAATAATATTTTTTTT
>NC_028638.1:38547850-38591972 GCF_001406875.1 Solanum pennellii
TAGAGGGATGGAGGCTAGAGGTGAAAAAAAATAAAATTTGAAATTAAAAATATTTTTTAAAAACAAATTGAAAATTTATTTTTGAGAGGTGGGGGTGGGGTGGGTAGGGAGGTCGAGGGTAGGAGCGAAAAATTAAAATTTGAAGTTAAAGTATTTCGTAAAAACAAACTTAATTTTTTAGAAATTGATATTTTTTTAAAAAAATGTACTTTGAAGTTGGATGAGAGTTTTAAAAGAGAAAAATGAGTTAATTTGTAAAACATTTTCAAAACTCTTGTACTAACCAAATATAAGAAAATTAAAAAATATTTTTCAGAAAATATTTTCCTTTATAACGAACACACCCGAAGTCAAAAGTAGGTCTTTTAAACTATACTTTGGTAGTTTGGCTAATTATAAGTACTTATATAAATTTTCCTTAATTAATGGGACCGAAAAATTTCACAAGATCTTTCTCTATAATTAAGGAACTGAAAAATCTCACAAGATCTTTCTATAATTAATAAAAAAAGAATTGCACTGTAGATTTTTGTGTTGCTATAAGCTTTTTTTCACTTGAATACATTGATGCAAATATATTTGTTTAAATAGGGAAAATCCCACCTTTTAGTTTTATTATTATCATTATTTCCTATTAGTTTTACAAATTCTCAAAATTTCTCATTCTCACGCAGCGCATTAAATTAACAAATCTCACGCATCAAACTAATGTATCTCGCGCATCATATTAGTTTATCATGTATAAAATGTAATGTATCTTACTTAACAAGTAATGCATCTCACGCATCAGATTAATGTATCAGCGCTTTTATTATTGTATCAGTTTGAGGAATTTTAGTAATTACAAATTAATAAAGGAAAAATAATAATTTTGCGTATATGATTTCTGTCCTTTGCCCATTATATTTAGAAGATGAAAACACTATAGAAGTACTTAAATACATTGATACAATAGTGACCAGATACATTCTAATACACGATACAAATGTGTAATAAGAAACTAATCCTCTTGAATACATTGATATAAACTTATAACAAGTTACAAATACATTTGAATAAGTTAATACAAAATGAATTATAAGAAATATACACTTGATACATTGATTCAAATATATAATCAATAAAAGATACAAGAAGAATAACAAGGATACACTTAAGTAAATTGATACAAATTGAATTGAGTTAAACTGATCAACGTTAATATCATATAAGCTTTATGTTCTATGCATGATGTAGTGTTTAACCAATTGTAGTCGATAACAAATCTTATTTTCTTAAGTTTTTAAATAAATAGTAAAATTTCATTATATTAATATAGGTGAAATCATGAAATATTATTATTGTATATTATAAAGGTATTATTTAATCGATAAATTAATTTTATTAATTTAAAGAGTATTTTGACATTCAATAAAGGTCAATGATTAAATCAAAATAATTGTATCTTACTAATTTGTGTATTATATTTATCAAATTCACATTTAAAAAATAAATTTATTATACATAAAGTACAATGAATACATCAAAATCATTGTAATTTACTAAATTATGTATCATATTTATTGAATTTATATACAAAATAAAATCATTTACATTATGATTCATTGTAATATATTTTTTTTGTTAAATGTTTCATTGTAAAATAAATTCAAGAATTCAACGATTCATTATAAATGATGTTCATTATTTCCTATTATTATTCATTGTACCTTTACTAAAAATATTCAATGTATCATGGTGAGAGAATAAACTATATAAGCAACATAAGAAATTTCTTGAAATCATATTCAAAATGGCTTTTTCATTTAAAAGGTATAACAAAATAAAAAATCAACAGTGACAGATAAAAAACGTAAAACATTTGTGTGAGTACAAAAGAGATCATTCCACATGTAACACCAGAACTTTTGGATGCAATAAGAAAAATTAGAGATGGACTTCAACTAGAGTTAAATTTTAATGAAAAAAATAAAACACAATAGAATCCTATTACACTGACTTGTCTTAGATACATATGTACTTTTAAAGCATTATTAATTTATAGTAATATTAATGGGATATTTATATAGGTTTTTTTTGAAAATATATTATCTTATTATCTTATCGAAATGACTAATTTTTTCATTAACTCAAGTTGAAATCAAAAAAATATTATTTAAAAAAATTATTAGTTTATCGAATTAGATACATATGTACTTTTAAAGCATTATTAATTTATAATAATATTAATGGGATATTCATATAGGTTTTTTTTGAAAATATATTATCTTATCGAAATGACTAATTTTTTTCATTAACCCAAGTTAAAATCAAAAAAATATTATTTAAAATAATTATTAGTTTATCAAATTTAAATTTAATGTGATTTTACTGTAATTATGAACATTCCTATTTCAAAACAGGCTAACTTTTTATCAAGAAGATCTCTGAAGCATGAGAACAAGCAGGCAGTTGCAAGTTGGTGATCACTCTATGTATAGTCTAATTACATAACTATCATATACCTAAATGTACTACTAATTTAATCATGTTTTTATAATTTCTTATCATTTAAAAAAATTATAAAAATTTTCATTTTCTCCTATTTAAGAATACATCATTTTAAGCAATGTATCAATCAGATACACGATGTATCAGGATGTAATATATCATATTGCGTGATGTATCGGGATGTAAGCATTACTTTACACGATGTATCGGTTAAATATGTCGCTATACACGATATATCAATCGGATACATCACTATACACGATATATCAAAATGTGATACATCACTACACATGATGCATAGAGATGTGATACATCACTATACACGATGTATTGAGATATGATACATCATTATACATGATGTGTCGAGATTAAATATATCAATATGCGCGATATATCAGCCGAATACATCAATGTACATGATGTATCGGTCGGATACATCATTATGTATGGACATTTTGATATGTAACCAAATTTCACTAAATGTGACAGATTTTTGTAATTTGAAAAAGAGTGAGAATAAAATATAATTAATTTTTATCACAATAAAATTCATGTATAATTTGGAGGTGGGGCCAGTCAGAAAGACAAATTTTCATTACTCTGAATTGGACTACATGCATGAAAATTGGAATAGGAGCTAAGCAAAAACAGAAATAGCCAACTTGCTAATAAATGGATTATGCAGGTGTTTCTCTGTTCCTCTCTATGGATTTGTTCATGTGAAACCCATACCACTTGTTATTTCTTGCCTTCTCCAAAACTCATGATATCATCTATATACAATGTATTTTTAAAAAAATTATATTACTAATACTGCAATTTATTATAATTTGTAATTATAAAAGGTTATTTCTATGCCGATAGCATTGTATAGAATGTTTTTCACTTAACTAGTTTTATCAATTTTTATTTTCTACAGATTATCATACTAGACTTTTATATGTGAATAATTAATTAACTTAACTAGATAGGTGCAAACATTGTATATTATTCGTGCACAAAATTTAACCCCATACTGAATAATAAAATATTACTTGTACAAATAATCCATAGTTTTGGCTGGAAAGAGGAGCTTCATTTATAACAAGGATGATTTTGTCCTTATATACGGCTACCTATCTTCTTTTTTTGGTCATGTGTGTTGACCCCTTTTATTTAATTGTTTTTACCTAACTTTTTGTCAGGCTAAAGTGTTAACAAATTCTTATGTTAGACAAAAACAACTACATATTAATCAAATCTTTTCGTGTCCCAAAAATGTTTGAACATTTTATTTTTCTCATCACATCAGTTTCTGTTCACGTTTTCTTTAATTGATAAATAAATTTATTTATTTGTATGATTTAGATATTTAGTGTTTTTTTTAAAATAATAATTTAATTAATGAGATTTGATATGAGATAAAGTGATATTTCAATTTTTCTTCTAAGAACGTATTTGATCATTTGAACTCATAAGCGGGTTCAAATATGTTTCCACCAGAAGCTATGCTTGAATAGCAAATGGATTCCTGTAATCAACATGAAATAGTACTTAAAATTGCTAACTAAAAGGGTTGATAAACATCTTATACTGACCAGTATTCAATCTATCAAACAATTAGTTGATTGATCCTATTTGAATTAATCTTACTTCATCGGTATTAAGTTATAATGTAGAGTAATTGTTACCCAAAAAAAGCTGCAATTGTTAAAAACATAATTAAATGAATAAAAATATATTTTTTAATAAATAATTTTTTTTGAATAAAACAATCACATTCTTGACTAGTTGGCTATGAGCAACACTTACACATTTGTCTGTTGACACTTTTTGTGCTAGACCCACCTACAGATCGTATCTTTTTCTCCTTAAGAATAACATTTTCAGAAGTTAAATATATTTTTCAGTTAAAACAAATACTATTTTATTAATGCATTTTAAACCGTAATAATAGATTAGCAGTCTATATATGTATAGATTACATTTAAATTATACATGGAAATTTTATAGGTTATTGTTAAAAGAATGACAAAAGTCTCACATTGGTGGTTAATGAAATGCGTGGACTCCTTGTAAGACTTGAGCAATCCTCCTCCCTTTGAGCTAGCTTTTGGGGTGTGAATTAGGCCTAAGACCTAATTTTCACATGGTATCAGAGCAGGGCCCGTCTCACCCGATGTTGGGGCCCCCCTAAAATCAAAATTGCCCACGCACCAGATGCTAAGCACTGGGCGTGAGGTGGGGTGTTAAAGAATGACAAAAGTCCCACATCGGTGGTTAATGAGATGGGTGGACTCCTTGTAAGGCTTAGGCAATCCTCCTCCCTTTGAGCTAGCTTTTGGGGTGTGAGTTAGGCCTAACACCTAATTTCACAGTTATAGACCAATTTAACCTTATAAGATTTGAGTTCTTAAACTTTATTAAAATGAGCAATTGAAATTGAGTAATAGAATAAATTGAACATATTATGAAGAATTGATTATGTGGATTCATTACAATATGTATGATAAGCACTTCTCGTCCTATATCACATGGACGGAGTGCCCCTCTAAAAAAGATATAATTTTTTTAGAAAACTCAACACTAATCTAACTAAATGTTGAGATTAACAAAAAGAAAGAATATATCATCTGTATAAATAATTACTCATTATGAACTTTCATATGTCTAGACTATCGTTCTCTTTGACGTTCATTGAACGATAGTCGAAAAACCCACTTGGAAAATGACTTCTTCTTATTAGAACGCTGCTGATTTTGAATATCATCCTTGTTATTAACCCTTGAATCAACAAAAGCCTTCAAACGTTGTATGGCGATATTTAACGTATCTTCTGACGTGTTAGCAAAACATGCACGAAACCAACCCGGTTCTGTACAATGACATGACGATCCAGGTGAAATATTTAGCCCTACTTCGTACACTATTTTCTTCCATAATTCCATTTCTCCATCAAATGTGTTTGAACTTAAAAGATATCTCATATCCACCCAACAAAACAATCCAGCATTGCTCTCAAGGCATCTTATTCCAATTTGTTTAAGACCACCAACTAGCATTTCATGACGTTTTTTCAGCCTCTTTTGATTTTCAGACACGTAATTTTTCGTGAATTTTTTGTCTGATAGCAAAGCAGAAAGAAGGTATTGAGTTTTAGATGAAACTAATCCAAAACTAGACATTTTTGTGGCTGCAGAGACGACCCTATCGTCGTTGGAATAAATGGCACCAACTCGAAATCCTGGAAGTCCCTGGAATTTGGGATATTTGCCAAAAATGTTTGCCAAATAATGACAAATTGTATGGACAAACATTAAATATTTTTTTCTTAAATTCTGTTTGAAATTAAATTAGATCATTCTTTTTAAAACGAAAAAATATTAACTAAAGAAATAAAATGTGCTAAATAAATATTCTTGCATTTGGCCCCTCCTGCCAATTGCCAGACTTGAATATTGTCTCTCGTGTTGTTTTTTTTTGTCATCCTCGCAATTTTCACCCAAAATCAAACGGTCCAATTGGATCCCAAATTTCGTATTTCGATGCTTCTTATAAATACAAACAATTTCTACCAATCTTTCTCCCTCGTCTTCTCCAAACACAAATTTCCTCTATCTGCAGCCTCTCCTCCACCACCCAAATCATCATTTTCTCAGGCCTCTGATTCAATTACAAAGAAAAAATTGAAGTTACCTTTGGTTTCTTTGACCAAATCTTTGCGAAATACACAATTTGATCTTATTCAGAGCGAGAAAATGGTGAATTTCATGATGGATAAGTATATTGTTCCCAGTTTTGTTGTTTCTCTATTGGGGTTCCTTCTTTATGTTTTGCGACCAAGAACCCCCAATTATAAGAAAAAGGATCTTAAATCTACCCGAAAATGTGAAACCCACAACGTAATTTCTAGAAAATTGGATAAAGGGACTGATGCCGATGTTATAATTGTTGGAGCTGGGGTTGCTGGTGCTGCTCTTGCTCATACCCTTGCTAAGGTCTATTCCCAATTGCTTTCTAATTTACGGTTTTCATATTTCTAAAAGTCCCTTTGAAAGAAATGAAAATTTTCTTATCGGCAAGGTCATAATATTGGAATGGAAGGAAGCATGATGAAAAAATTGTATTTGGATACGGAAAATTCCTCTTACTATTATTATGTTTTCCTCACTGTTTTCTGTTTCTTTATACCTGAAATTGCTGCACTTGAGCCGATTGTCTCTTCGAAACAATCTCTCTGTATTAGGTAATGGTAAGGTCCTATGTACACCCTACCCTCGCCAGATCCCACTTGTGGGATTTCATCATTATGTTGTTGTTGTTGTTGTTGGATATGCAAAATCCATGAAAAAAAATCTAACTTTTAGCTCCCCTCCAAGAGGTCTTTTGAATATGAATTATTTGCATGTATGATACTAGTTCCTTTACTGGGCACTTTAGCTTATCAAGAGTTAATTGGACCAACTTTTAGAAATAAATTGTAGATAAATTCATTTTTCCTCTGATGAAAATTGAGATGACCGGAAACCATAGGGAAAGTACTATAAGTTGCAATTCTTCTCGTATCAAAATGATAAAAGAAGACGATCTAATGATGTGGTCTCCATTTCACATAGTTTGAAACTTGGGAAGGGACATAGGCTAAGCATTTCGAGAAGAGGGAGTAGACTATTTTGTTTAATGCAACATACAGGTGCTGTTAATATTCTTATCTTGATGGTAAGTTGTGATCTTTAATGGCTTGCCTTGTCATGGAAAATTTGGCATTTGATTCCTAAAGCTTGTGTCCACGAGCTGGAAACAAGAAAATGTTTGTCTAGTGACTTTTACCAATTGTCCTGATCCCCCTTTAGCATCTAAACATTTGTTTTTTGCCACTGCTGCAGGAAGGACGAAATGTTCACGTCATCGAAAGGGATTTGACAGAGCCGGACCGGATTGTTGGCGAATTGCTTCAGCCTGGGGGTTATCTTAAATTGATTGAGTTGGGCATTGAAGGTTTGTCTAAAAAAAACAAAAAAAAAAACAAAATCAAACAAGCATAAGAGCTTACAATTGATCATTTGTGATAGAGCTGGTAGGCACAAGATATACTCCCTCCGTTCACTTTATTAGTCCACTATACTAAAAACGAATTTTCACCTTTGCTTGTTACTTTTAGCATATCAGTAGAAGTACATATTTTTTTCATGTTTTATCCTCAACATGTATTACTTATTCTCAAAACATTTCCCTAGACCTAAGACTATAAATCTATATTCATATGGGTATTTTGGCAAAAGTTACTCATATTAACCATTGTTTCTAAAGAGCGTGCAAAGTCCAAAGTGGACAATTAAAAGTGAACGGTGGGAGTATTTTACTATAGTATTTGAAATAAGTTGTAGTTTTAACTTGGGTTGCATGGACTCTTCACTTTCGATGCCGCACCCGTGTTAGATTCTCTAAAAATACACTACTTTTGGAACACACAACCATTGACATTTTTTAAGAGTCCAAGCAACATAGGTTTTAACTTGATTAGGATATAGAATTCACTTTTCGTTGTACTATTCTAGGTTTGCGTAATTTTTGTGCTCTTGACCTTTGCCATTGTGATGCAGATTGTGTTGAGGATATTGATGCCCAGCGGGTGGTTGGATATGCTCTTTTCAAGGATGGAAAGAGCACAAACGTTTCCTATCCCTTGAAAAACTTCCATTCGGATGTGGCTGGGAGAAGCTTCCACAATGGGCGCTTCATACAGAAGATGAGAGAAAAAGCAGCTACTCTTCCCAAGTAAGATTACCGATGCAGTATTATTTATTAGAACTGTTTTCGACACATCATATTAATCTTTCATTATTAATAAAAAGAACTGTTCTAGACACATTTCATGCTTTTAGTAATTGATACAATCATGTAATTGTAATTATCCTTTTGCTTATCATAGTTGCAATAATCAACTGACTGCTTTTTATTAAATTATGTACAGTGTACGATTGGAACAAGGCACTGTAACATCCCTGATTGAAGAAAATGGATCCATTAAGGGTGTTCAGTACAAAACTAAGGCTGGTCAAGAACTTAAAGCACATGCTCCTCTTACAGTAGTTTGTGATGGGTGCTTCTCAAACTTGCGACGCTCGCTTTGTGACCCTAAGGTGAAGTTAATACCACTAAACATGTCAGTTGATTTGTTTCTGTAGTGTCATATGCACACATCAGGTCAAGTAAAACCTTCATATGCCTGGTGATATATGTTACCTGCACCGCGTTTGGCAAATTTAGATCTTGAAAATCATTGTAAGTGTGAGTATTGACATTTGCAGGTTGATGTTCCCTCTTGCTTCGTTGGTCTGGTATTGGAATTGGAGAATGATCAACTTCCATACCCAAACCATGGGCATGTTATTCTGGCAGATCCTTCTCCCATCTTATTTTATCCTATCAGTAGCACGGAAATTCGCTGCTTGGTCGATGTACCTGGTCAAAAGCTTCCTTCTCTTGCTAATGGTGATATGGCAAATTATTTGAAAACTATGGTTGCTCCCCAGGTATGTACAGTTTCCCTGCATGGTACTATTTTTTCTTTTTAACTTTAGAATATAGTCATACACACAGCCAGTATAAAAAGTCTGTCCTTGTTTTTTCTACCTCACATACAATTGCCTATTCCTAAAGATAGCTATTTGGTTCCTCCCAATGTGCCACCATGATGGTATCTTTACATTTTTTCAGGTACCACCTGAGCTACGTGATGCGTTTCTATCTGCAATTGATAAGGGGCATATTAAAACTATGCCAAACAGGAGCATGCCAGCTGCTCCCTATCCTACACCTGGAGCTCTGTTGCTAGGCGATTCTTTCAACATGCGCCATCCTTTAACTGGTGGGGGAATGACTGTTGCGCTTTCAGACATTGCAGTGTTAAGGAATCTTCTTATGCCATTGCAAGACCTGAATGATGCAGATGAGTTGTGTAAATATCTGGAGTCATTTTATACTTTGCGCAAGGTAAAGCTAAAACTGTTTCCTGGATAACACTATCATCGGTTGAATGATTTGTAAATGTGTTGTGGCTTATTTAAAAAAATATTTTATTTCAGCTTTTTGATCAAGTGTATGGAGAACCTTCTTTCTAGCAATTTGACGTGGCATATGATGTCTTTTATCTCTACATAAAAATCATATGTTATTTGAAGCAGTTTTAATGTCTAAAACTGCATCACTTTTTTTAGTGCTATTCCCTCTAAAAGAATACAAACTAATAGAACTGAATTTCTGACTTTATTAGCCTGTTACTTATTCTTGTATTGGTGTCTGTTTTTAGCCAGTGGCTTCCACCATAAATACTTTGGCTGGAGCTCTGTATAAGGTGTTCTGTGCTTCTCCTGATCAAGCGAGGAGGGAGATGCGAGATGCGTGTTTTGACTATTTGAGCCTTGGAGGCACTTGTTCAACTGGACCTGTAGCTCTACTCTCTGGTCTTAATCCTAATCCAATGAGCTTGGTGCTCCATTTCTTTGCAGTGGCCGTTTATGGAGTTGGTCGTTTACTTGTACCTTTTCCTTCTCCAAAGAAGTTGTGGATCGGAGCTAAATTAATATTGGTATGTACCTTAAATTTATTATTCTAACTGTCTTCGTTGACTCTGAGCATGTGTGTGTTATATATTGAGCTACTTTCCAGTTGAAATTCCAACATACTCGTTCACCTTGTTTGAAAGTCTTGACCATTTCGGCATGCATGCTTCTTTTTTTTGTTGTTGTTCAGTCTGCATCAGGCATCATATTTCCCATCATAAAGGCAGAAGGGATCCGGCAAATGTTCTTTCCAACAACAATACCAGCATATCACAGAGCTCCTCCCGTGAAGACGGAGTCAGATTAAGCAGAAAATTTGTTGAAGTTTTGTTCCATGAATAGCATTAACATTTTTGCAGTTCCTTTCTCGAAGCACGAAATGTAAGTTCCACTCTCCCCCTCACCCCAAACCCCACAAAAAGAACAAGAATGACGACTAAACCTTATTGTAGGCATATTATACCAAAAGGAACTTCAAGTGTACGTATTCATTGAAATCTACCTTATTGTAGGCATATTATACCAAAAGGAACTTCAAGTGTACGTATTCATTTAAATCTAGTCAGACTCCCTACTCTGTAAAAATGTATATTGTGGCATTTTCACTTTATATCTTAGAGAGTTCAATTTGTACGTCAGTTGTAGCTCTGAGATAGAGACATCAACGGTAATGTTTCTGTATTGTATGTACATCACATTGATGTATGTATCAGTTTGTTATAAAGGTCTGCCTTTTGGTTTTCAACTTCAATATGCTTTTAAAATACTGGCAGTCTCCTTATGAAGTTGGAAGATTCTAGATTCATTCTCTGTTTAAAGATGTGGTTTTTGGAGTACTACCTTTCAGAGACCGATGCAGGCAGCCTACTTATAACGCGTTCAATATGAGTCGATATTTTTAATACGAAGCATACATAAACATTTGTGCATCACTTTGATGTCTGAGCTAATAATTTTTGAAGAACAATTTGTTAGTGTTAAAAATTGGAAGGTATAATTCCGAAAAAGTATTATGAAACTGCTATTGAAGTATCAAAAGTGTACAAATAGGCTTAAACCAAAAAGGAAATTTAAATGTATGTTAAGAGTCTCCTTATTTCTGAACCATCAAACATCTTACTAGTCATTATATATGATTTTGAGCAGGTTTTTATAACAATATCAATAGGTCACCTCCCACAAAAAGGAAAGGAAAACATGGAAACACATGCTCTTCATCATTTTGAGCAATTAACATTGTCAACATGACTTGCATCTTTTTTTTTATGTCCATGTATATGCAACTTTTCGGTCTTCCATAAACATTTAACTCCTTCCCATCTCGCCTAACTTGGTGCAAAGATTTACGGTGAGAGGTGATAGATATTTCTTGGAGTTAATTAAGGTGTGTGCAAAGCTGATTCAGACATTACAATTATCAAGAAATAGATAATAAATAAACGTCTTACCTCTATGAGTTTGAAACTTTAATACTTAAGGTTGAAATCTACATCAACACCTTGGAATGAGATAGTCTAATGTGATTCAATTTGTGTTATCTATGGTTTCCATTTGCAATTGTTCCTCAATAAATAAAGCATATTTGCAAGATTTAAGAGGTTTCTTAGATTATTTTAATCTAAACCATTAAATCTTAAATATTACAGGCACTCATCCAAATATACCCTTGAGAAAATGAAGAGTAGCCATACCCTTGGGATGACCTAATGGTTTGGGTTTGGGACTTTGAGGTTAGAAGGTCCCTTGAAACTCCTCGAGCTCGCAGCAACGCACTCGCGGTCACCTCTCTAATTATCTTTCATTTATGAGAGTTGAAATGAGAATTAGAATTAATTGAACGTTTTGTGTAGAACTAATAATATGGATGTATTACCATATGTATATGGAAAAGCACTTCTCGTCCTATCACATGGACAGTGCCCCTCTACAATTAAAACAATTTAAAAGTATGTATTATGGTACAAAATTTTAGAACTCTCAACATCTAATTAACTATCGAGATTTAAAAAAAACAAAAATGAATTTACGAACTTTCACATGACTAAACTATCGTTCTCTTTGACGTTCATTGAACGATAGTCGAAAAACCCATTTGGAAAATGACTTCTTCTTATTAGAACGCTGCTGATTTTGAATATCATCCTTGTTATTAACCCTTGAATCAACAAAAGCCTTCAAACGTTGTATGGCGATATTTAACGTATCTTCTGACATGTTAGCAAAACATGCACGAAACCAACCCGGTTCTGTACAATGGCATGACGATCCAGGTGAAATATTTAGCCCTACTTCGAACACTATTTTCTTCCATGGTTCCATTTCTCCATCAAATGTGTTTGAACTTAAAAGATGTCTGATATCCACCCAACAAAACAATCCAGCATTGCTCTCAAGGCACCTTATTCCAATTTGTTTAAGACCTCCAACTAGCATTTCATGACGTTTTTTCAGCCTCTTTTGATTTTCAGACACGTAATTTTTCGTGAATTTTTTGTCTGATAGCAGAGCAGAAAGAAGGTATTGAGTTTGAGATGAAATTAATCCAAAACTAGACATTTTTGTTGCTGCAGAGACGACCCTATCGTCGTTGGAATAAATGGCACCAACTCGAAATCCTGGAAGTCCCAAATCTTTAGAAAGACTATAGACAATGTGAACTCTATCCCATACATCAGTGTACATGTAGTTATTTTCGATTAATACTTCCATGACACTGACGAATTTAGGTGAGTTAAAAACAGTGCCAGAATATATCTCATCACTGATGAGATGGATTTGTTTTGTAGATACGAAGGTAAGAAGAAGTTGGAGTTCTTTTTTGGTTAATGTTGTGCCTAATGGATTCGAAGGGTTAGTGACTAAAACCCCTTTCACTCTAAGGTTCCGCCTTTCGGCTTCTTTGTAAGCTTCTTCAAGAGCTGATTCTGTGATTCTAAATCCGTTTGAACTTGTGCATTGTATTGGAACAATCTCAGCTCCTGTTCTCCATTTTAAGTCTCTATCAAATCTGCATTATTACACAATATCATAATTAGTAAAGAACATAGTTCGCCCTGTGTTAAAATACACGATCAATAATAATTTGAGTGTAAACTAAACGTACCCAGGGTAGTATGGAGTGGGAAGGAGAAAAGCATGGCCAGGATCAGCGAGACAAAACATGAGTGTCTCATTTGCAGAAGTAGCACCAGCTGTAAGTACAAGCTTGTTTGAATCAAAGCTTACTTTGTTTAATCTGATTTCAGACATGAATTGAACCAATGCCTGCATTACAATGTGAGATTGTGAAGTTGAGTATAATATACATTAGTCTGTGTATATAAGTCAAATTCGACTGCAATCACAAACTTACATCTTTGAAAGCTGGAAGACCATGGTAATCTTGAAATAAGGCAAGCTCTCTAAATATTGAGTCGCCATTTCTCTTAAATGCAGCTGCATCTGGATTTTGAGTAAGCCATGACTCTAATAAATCGAAAGAGAGTTGATTCTCTGCGAGACCCATCTGAATGATTCCTTTAGGATTACGAATTTCATCGTATGGGTTTTTCTCATACTCTTCCCATCCTAGAAAGTAGGAAGAATCTTGTCCATGTGAGTTACACATGGCTTTCTTCGATAAGAGATTCATTTGCACTTGAATTGTATGTTTGTTTTGAGAGAGAAAATATTTAGAGAAGATTGTTGCTATGTGTTATATCATGGTGAGGTATATATATATTTATAAGAGTTTAGGGATGAAGAAACAAACATATCACCATATGATTTTAAACTTTAACTATACATTTTTTGTTTTTTTCTACTTTTTTGTCTCCAAACAAACAATTAATTTAATTGTGTTGGGGAAGTATACACTAAGTTGACGCGCTTTTGCGTCGTATATTATAATTGAATATTTTTATTTCATGTCATGTAGGGACTTTTTGGATCAATTTTGTACTACCTTGTCTAAGGGTGTAACAAAAGGGTGGCATTAATGTGACACCCATCAACATTTTGCTATATAGGGTAAAACAACATTTCAAGGGGTAGCACTTGTGGAGTCTGAAGCCGAAAAGGCAAAAAAAATTGTCAAAAATTTAAAAAGAGTACATTAATTTTTTTTAATCAAAAGGGCAAAATCGCTTCTGACGAAGTGATTTTCTACTTACAAAATTAACGTGTTAATTTTTTTAAAAAAATATAAAAATCGTAGTTGTGGCAGCGATTTCATCCAAAAAAAAATTTCTTTTTCCTTAAATCGCTGCCCCAAAAAAAAAGTTTCGGAAAAGGGCCTAAAATACCCTTGAAGTATTGAAAATTGTACAAAATTACCCTCCATCCACCTATTGGCTCCAAAATGCCCTTTTCATCCACCTATTGGCTCCAAAATACCCTTGCCATCCACCTTTGGGTTCAAAATTGACCACTTTTTTAATTGTTTTAAAATTAAACTCTTTAAATATTTTTTAAAATACTTGGCGTTCAACTATTGATTATAATTTTAATTTATTAATATAATTTATAAACCAACCCACTACCCACTCATTACTAACTAAACCTCACTCAATTAATAATCCAATTATAATATCAAAATCGTCATAAACACTACTAAAACACGATGAAATTATAGATTCCTGAAAATGACATCCAAAATTATTCGAGTCCGAATCGAAGCCCCAATTAAATTTAGGTTGAGCCGCTTATTTAGGAGGACACTTTCTTTCAAAATTGAATTAGAAATTTATGATTAAAGGTAAACAAGTAATACATCCCGAATTAATTCATGCACTTTTTTTAAATATAATTTTTTAAATATTTATGATTTGTTTTAAAACCTTTAATATATTATTTTGAAAAAAGTTACCTATGAAGTAACATCACATAATTGAGACGTAAGAATAATTAAGATGAACATAGTCAGACTTTTAAGTTTATCGGTGATTTTTATTTAGCCACTTGAATGTATGATAATTTACTTCTATAATTTTTAAAAACACACAATTGGCGGTAGCTTGCATTAATAATGTGATGGGTTTATTAAGAGAAATTTAATTAGTAATGGGTGGGTAATGGATTGATTTATAAATTATACTAATAAGTTAAATTATAACAAATAGTTGAGCACCACGTATTTTAAAAAATATTTAAATAGTTTAAATATAAAACCGTTAAATAAGTGGTCAATTTTGAACCAAAAGGTGGATGACAAGGGTATTTTGGACCCAATAGGTGGGTGGAAAGGGTATTTTGGAGCCAATAGGTGGATGGAGGGTAATTTTTGTACCATTTTCAATACTTTAAGGGTATTTTAGGCCCTTTTCCGAAAAAGTTTTAACAAAAGTTGCTGAGGCAGACCAAATGTTTCCACAAAATGCCTGCCTCTGTTAAATTTTTTAATGAAAAAGAAATCGCTGCCATAGCAGTCATTTCAATTTCAATTTTTTTTTTTTAAAAAAAACACACTCGCAGCGATAATTAAAAAAAATTGCCAAAAGAGCGATTTTACCCGTTTGATTTTAAAAAAAATTGATTTTGCCCGTTATTTTACTATAAACTTCGACAGACTAGTACTAGTTTATTTTCCTCAGGTGCCTGAAATAACATGAGACAAGAAAAATTTTCTATTGAAGGTAAAGAAAGTGGGGTTAAGACATGGATATAATTGACAAAAATTTGATATTCTGAATTGGACAAACATTATTGTGTAAAGATAGCATCATACCAAGTAGCTCCTTGTATGAAGTAGGAGGGGAAAACACAAGTACCCAACTTGTTTACAAATTGTTTGTGTGTTTCTCTGTTCCTCTCTATATGAATTTCTTCATGTGAAACCCATACCACTTGTTATTTCTTGCCTTCTCAAAATCAACTCTAACTCATGAATCCTATATTCAGCAATTGTGGTATTGTTTTTGACTTTTTTGTTCACTAGTAAATTAGTACAAATAAATTATAAGTAGGCATTTATCCATGAGTAATATGAAATCGTGAGACGAAATCAATGTTTGGACATGTGATTTTACGTTGATTTTATCTCATGATCTCATATCACGAGATGAATTCCTAAATTCTCCAAAAATCATGATTTGAAAATTTTCAAATATAAAAATTGACTCACAAGCTTATATTTTGTTAAAACAACCTTAAATTTATATCTACTACCATTAATTTCATATATAAATAAAAGTTATAATTTATAATGAATTGAAGTTTGATTAATCTTTTTCTAGAATAACTTTGTGATAGTGTATATATTATGTGATTTATAAAGGGAAAATTTCATATATGTCAAATTTAATTGATGAAATAACATTAGATGGGTATAGTTTACATAATTACATTCTATGGGTATAGTTTAGGTATTTAGGTTTCTTTAATTTTGTATATAACGTTTCTTTTGTTTTTTTATTTATACAATTTTTTTTAAAGAAAAAGTGGATTGTAACTGAAGCGTTAAATAAGGTAACAATAAATTTAGATAATGCCATTAATTTAAACGTTCAAAATCAATTTTTTTTTCAAAATAAGAATTATACAGCAATTGAAAGACAAAAGAAACTTGTTTTTGCGCATGAACGAAGCATCAGTTACCCTTTTTTTTTGGTATATTCAAATACAAGTAATGTTTCATTAGAGGAAACTTCGTGTTTTTAATTGCAGTAATTATACAATTTTCTATTGTATTTACCAATTTGGATGTATGTGCGGTCCTTTTTGTGTTGAGACTTGTATATGTCCATAGCGTAATTGTATAAACGATAATCTGGAGTGTTTCAGAAAAACTGGTTTGAGTATCTATCGTAAACGATAGTATATGTATTCTAATATTTATAAACAAATTGTTGCAGTAATTTCAATGTGCAAATGTATATTAATTTTTTGTATATAAAGGTCGTTTTATAAAATTGTATATATCTATTAAATTTTAATTTTGTCTTTATTTTTGTTACCTGTAATATAGTTGTGTAGTATACGTTTTGTGATTTCTAATATGTTTGTTTTTAAAAAACATTCTTGGACAATGAAAAAAAATCTTCTTTTTTCTTCTCTATTTAGTCCAACCATAAATTATTCTAATTATTCATATACAAATACTGCAGTAATGTATATGTTGAAATCTATATAAGTTTATAACATGAAAAGCCGTAGGAGACAATTATATACATTTTTAGATGCAATATTTGTATATGAGCACGAAGATAAGGGTAAACATTAGTTTGTTATTTATTGATTAAATTGATTGCATAAAAATGTTGTATCAATTGTGTATATGATATTTGTGCATGATTTGAAACAAAATTTTGTTTGAAAATTCTACAGATAATGGCCTCATTGGCTATTTTGAAAATTCACTATTACCCCTATTAACTTAGTGTGCTAGTCATTATATACATAACTTAATTAATCTGTATAAACCAATCGAATATACAGATTCGTACAATAACTAAGGGAATATACATATAACTAGAGCATGTGTGTATTAAACATGCAATATACTATAAACAATTTTGTGAATATACAAAAAATACTTTAACAAACAATTTTTGTATATTAACACATAAGTAACAAAATATTTTATCTAAAATTGTGTTTTAAGCCACTAACTCATGATCCTGATGTTCTTCGAATCCGTCAATTTCAGATTCTCTCTCCTCTGAATTACTGGTTACTTCTTTCCTCTTTCTTCCTCCTTCTACAATTTTAATGCCTCTAGCTATGGCATTGTTAACAACTTTTTAAACTGCCATTGGGTCATTTTTTTCTTGGTTTCTCCCATTGATTGTTCATCTTGAACTTGTTTAGATTTTACCATAGACCCCACTTCAAACCCAAAATCTTGAGCTAAACCCATTGAAAACGAGGGTAAATTGTCAACAAAATTGACATGCAATGAAATACCTCTGATAATCCTCATAGATGAAAATGATTTATCCATTCTGATTTTGAAGAATTTATAATCTAATAAGAATGATCGATTATTTCAACAAAAAATATGAAAAAAGTAAGAAACACAATACATATACAATTGTTGAATAAGGAAAAAATAAAAACAATTGATACACAACTAGATTTTAGGGGTTACCTGCGAAAGTTGAATTCAATCTCGGAGGGAGAAAGTGAATTTTCTGCCAATTTGAAATTCAAAAAAATCGGATAGAAGGAGTGATTATAGGTTAAAGAGGTGGAATGGGATTATGAGAGATAATATGGATTTGTATAAAATTATATACAAAATCAAAATAAAGGTTTTTTACGGTTGGTTTATGAATAGGTGGTGGAGCCCATTAATTATGATAAAAAAAAGAAGAAACTATAATTATAGAAAGTAAATAAATTAAACTATACCCTTATTATATAATTACTTGGGGATGTTTGCCATCCATCTAAGTAAACTGTTACATATTTGATAAGATTGTATAAAGAATTGAGACTGTTTTAATTGTTTTACAGCTAATGAGTTTTTTTATGTTCATAAGAAAACATACAACATAAAAACTAAAACGTTTAAATAATATGTGCAAACATAACTTCAACTTCTCATTATTTAATATCATGATTTCAAATCGTATGGGCCAAATGAGTCTAAGTGTAATTTAAGAATTTGCGGATTACATTGACCTTGAGATGAAACAATAAAGTATTTATCACTCATGCAATCTCACTTGATAATAATCACTAGAAGGGAGGGATTACTACCATCTGACCAGCTGAAAGCAATAAAATCCTAATTGTGTCTAAATGTAATTTGGGTCAAATTAATCAATGTGAATGCTTCTTATGTGCAAACTAAATTAAACTTATCCATCGTATCTTTTTTGAGGTTTTAATTAATCTTCCACTAATGCAAAATCCCAAACTATTAGAAACCGGATGTTGACTGTAACTCATTATTTTATAGGCTACTCCACTTAAAATAATTAAAGAAAGTACCATGTGGAAAAAATATAGATTAAATTAGAATTGAGATATTTAAAAAGATTTTAGGTTCTTATTTTTCAACTATATTTTTAGCCCAACCTGAGACTAAGAGAGGGACAAGAATAGATTTGAGTGGGCAACACATAGTGAGGAAATGGGACAATGGCAAACAAATGCATGGTGACTGCTCTTTAACTTTTGGATGGAATTATTTGTATGTCTCTTTCTTCTCTTCCCTAGTCAACATGTAATGTATTAAGGCTATCAAACATAAATTACACATTTTGTTCATTCCAAAACACAAAACAATGACAAGATCTCAAGTGCCCTATATGATCTCCATTTCTAATTTCAAACTTCAATTTTTTTATAGAGAGTGGGTCCTTTCTTTTATTACACTATCATATCGATGTGGCTTACCTCGTGAAATAGATCAAAAAAAAAAAATTCATATTATTCTTATTATAACTTGGATTAAAAAAAAACATTTTGTATGAGTTGGATAACATATTTTTATATGTATTTGCTGAATATTATAATCACTTATCTAATTGTAAAATGATTATCGAGGATTACTAGTATGAATAGAATTTCTTTAAATCTTACACTTAAAAAGCATGTTTTTTAAGTCTTGAAATGAATTACCTTTTTTGGTAAGAAACGATTTGTTTTAATGGATTATACGCAATGTGTATCTGAATTGGTCAGGATTATGAAAATGTTCACACATCTAGTGAGAAACTAAAAAAAATGACCATCTAATAATTTAAATTATTAGAGATGACTCACTTTTATTTGCTTAAAATAAATTATATACTATTTGTTAATGTATGTCTTCATTTGAAGCGGGTTGAATTGTGTGATTACTTCTTTTAGTTTATAAGTTGTTACATATTTAGTGCTCGCTTTTAATTTATTCAATCACAAATTTAATCAAGTGAACTTAAATATACCTCTGATCTTATCAAAATTCACCCAAAAAGTCTGGCCGAGTTTAGATGTTTTCAACACTTCTCTCGACTTCTTATTAAGAGTCTTATACTCATACAAGAGTTTTGAGATCATTTAATACGAATGTGCTTGATCAGAAGTATATCTAAATTTAGAGAATCTTTTTTAAGGCTGTCAATGATCGGAAATGACACTAATAGTTTATGTCAAGTGTATTATCTATACTACTCTCAAATATTGGTACTAATTAAGTGCAGTATTATAGTAGCAGACTAACAGCATCAACATTGACAATAGGCAGTAGCATCACCAAGAGTCCAAGACATCACTTTGTTATGTTTTTCGAAGTGTTTTTTTACCAAAAATGTTGATGGATTTGACATTAGTGCCACCCTTTTGTTAAACCTTTAGACAAGCCAGTACAAAACTGATCCCTAAATGTCCCTACATCATAACAAGTAAAACATTTAATTACAATATACGACGAATAAGCGCGTCAAATTAGTTTATACGTCCCAAAAACACTAAAGTTAATTTTCTTTTTTTGGGGACAAAAAAAGTAGAAAAAAACAAAAATTGTATAGTCAAAGTTTGAAAACATATGGTGATATGTTTGTTTCTTCATTACTAAACTCTTTATATATACATATATATATACCTCACCATGATATAACACATAGCAACAATCTTCTCTAAATATTTTGTGCCTCTCAAAACAAACATAAAATTCAAGTGCAAATGAAGCTTTTATCGAAGAAAGCCATGTGTAACTCACATGGACAAGATTCTTCCTACTTTCTAGGATGGGAAGAGTATGAGAAAAATCCATACGATGAAATTCGTAATCCTAAAGGAATCATTCAGATGGGTCTCGCAGAGAATCAGCTCTCTTTCGATTTATTAGAGTCATGGCTTACTCAAAATCCAGATGCAGCTGCATTTAAGAGAAATGGCGACTCAATATTTAGAGAGCTTGCCTTATTTCAAGATTACCATGGTCTTCCAGCTTTCAAAGATGTAAGTTTGTGATTGCAGTCGAATTTAACTTATATACACTGACTAACGTAACTGTCTTATCATATATTTATTATACTCAACTTCACAATCTCACATTGTAATGCAGGCATTGGTTCAATTCATGTCTGAAATCAGAGGAAACAAAGTAAGCTTTGATTCAAACAAGCTTGTACTTACAGCTGGTGCTACTTCTGCAAATGAGACACTCATGTTTTGTCTCGCTGATCCTGGCCATGCTTTTCTCCTTCCCACTCCATACTACCCTGGGTACGTTTAGTTTACACTCACATTATTATTGATCGTGTATTTTAACACAGGGCAAACTATGTTCTTTACTAATTATGATATTGTGTAATAATGCAGATTTGATAGAGACTTAAAATGGAGAACAGGAGCTGAGATTGTTCCAATACAATGCAATAGTTCAAACGGATTTAGAATCACAGAATCAGCTCTTGAAGAAGCTTACAAAGAAGCCGAAAGGCGAAACCTTCGAGTGAAAGGGGTTTTGGTCACTAACCCTTCGAATCCATTAGGCACAACATTAACCAAAAAAGAACTCCAACTTCTTCTTACCTTCGTATCAACAAAACAAATCCATCTCATCAGTGATGAGATATATTCTGGCACTGTTTTTAACTCGCCTAAATTCGTTAGTGTCATGGAAGTATTAATCGAAAATAACTACATGTACACTGATGTATGGGATAGAGTTCACATTGTCTATAGTCTTTCTAAAGATTTGGGACTTCCAGGATTTCGAGTTGGTGCCATTTATTCCAACGACGATAGGGTCGTCTCTGCAGCAACAAAAATGTCTAGTTTTGGATTAATTTCATCTCAAACTCAATACCTTCTTTCTGCTCTGCTATCAGACAAAAAATTCACGAAAAATTACGTGTCTGAAAATCAAAAGAGGCTGAAAAAACGTCATGAAATGCTAGTTGGAGGTCTTAAACAAATTGGAATAAGGTGCCTTGAGAGCAATGCTGGATTGTTTTGTTGGGTGGATATCAGACATCTTTTAAGTTCAAACACATTTGATGGAGAAATGGAACCATGGAAGAAAATAGTGTTCGAAGTAGGGCTAAATATTTCACCTGGATCGTCATGCCATTGTACAGAACCGGGTTGGTTTCGTGCATGTTTTGCTAACATGTCAGAAGATACGTTAAATATCGCCATACAACGTTTGAAGGCTTTTGTTGATTCAAGGGTTAATAACAAGGATGATATTCAAAATCAGCAGCGTTCTAATAAGAAGAAGTCATTTTCCAAATGGGTTTTTCGACTATCGTTCAATGAACGTCAAAGAGAACGATAGTTTAGTCATGTGAAAGTTCGTAAATTCATTTTTGTTTTTTTTAAATCTCGATAGTTAATTAGATGTTGAGAGTTCTAAAATTTTGTACCATAATACATACTTTTAAATTGTTTTAATTGTAGAGGGGCACTGTCCATGTGATAGGACGAGAAGTGCTTTTCCATATACATATGGTAATACATCCATATTATTAGTTCTACACAAAACGTTCAATTAATTCTAATTCTCATTTCAACTCTCATAAATGAAAGATAATTAGAGAGGTGACCGCGAGTGCGTTGCTGCGAGCTCGAGGAGTTTCAAGGGACCTTCTAACCTCAAAGTCCCAAACCCAAACCATTAGGTCATCCCAAGGGTATGGCTACTCTTCATTTTCTCAAGGGTATATTTGGATGAGTGCCTGTAATATTTAAGATTTAATGGTTTAGATTAAAATAATCTAAGAAACCTCTTAAATCTTGCAAATATGCTTTATTTATTGAGGAACAATTGCAAATGGAAACCATAGATAACACAAATTGAATCACATTAGACTATCTCATTCCAAGGTGTTGATGTAGATTTCAACCTTAAGTATTAAAGTTTCAAACTCATAGAGGTAAGACGTTTATTTATTATCTATTTCTTGATAATTGTAATGTCTGAATCAGCTTTGCACACACCTTAATTAACTCCAAGAAATATCTATCACCTCTCACCGTAAATCTTTGCACCAAGTTAGGCGAGATGGGAAGGAGTTAAATGTTTATGGAAGACCGAAAAGTTGCATATACATGGACATAAAAAAAAAGATGCAAGTCATGTTGACAATGTTAATTGCTCAAAATGATGAAGAGCATGTGTTTCCATGTTTTCCTTTCCTTTTTGTGGGAGGTGACCTATTGATATTGTTATAAAAACCTGCTCAAAATCATATATAATGACTAGTAAGATGTTTGATGGTTCAGAAATAAGGAGACTCTTAACATACATTTAAATTTCCTTTTTGGTTTAAGCCTATTTGTACACTTTTGATACTTCAATAGCAGTTTCATAATACTTTTTCGGAATTATACCTTCCAATTTTTAACACTAACAAATTGTTCTTCAAAAATTATTAGCTCAGACATCAAAGTGATGCACAAATGTTTATGTATGCTTCGTATTAAAAATATCGACTCATATTGAACGCGTTATAAGTAGGCTGCCTGCATCGGTCTCTGAAAGGTAGTACTCCAAAAACCACATCTTTAAACAGAGAATGAATCTAGAATCTTCCAACTTCATAAGGAGACTGCCAGTATTTTAAAAGCATATTGAAGTTGAAAACCAAAAGGCAGACCTTTATAACAAACTGATACATACATCAATGTGATGTACATACAATACAGAAACATTACCGTTGATGTCTCTATCTCAGAGCTACAACTGACGTACAAATTGAACTCTCTAAGATATAAAGTGAAAATGCCACAATATACATTTTTACAGAGTAGGGAGTCTGACTAGATTTAAATGAATACGTACACTTGAAGTTCCTTTTGGTATAATATGCCTACAATAAGGTAGATTTCAATGAATACGTACACTTGAAGTTCCTTTTGGTATAATATGCCTACAATAAGGTTTAGTCGTCATTCTTGTTCTTTTTGTGGGGTTTGGGGTGAGGGGGAGAGTGGAACTTACATTTCGTGCTTCGAGAAAGGAACTGCAAAAATGTTAATGCTATTCATGGAACAAAACTTCAACAAATTTTCTGCTTAATCTGACTCCGTCTTCACGGGAGGAGCTCTGTGATATGCTGGTATTGTTGTTGGAAAGAACATTTGCCGGATCCCTTCTGCCTTTATGATGGGAAATATGATGCCTGATGCAGACTGAACAACAACAAAAAAAAGAAGCATGCATGCCGAAATGGTCAAGACTTTCAAACAAGGTGAACGAGTATGTTGGAATTTCAACTGGAAAGTAGCTCAATATATAACACACACATGCTCAGAGTCAACGAAGACAGTTAGAATAATAAATTTAAGGTACATACCAATATTAATTTAGCTCCGATCCACAACTTCTTTGGAGAAGGAAAAGGTACAAGTAAACGACCAACTCCATAAACGGCCACTGCAAAGAAATGGAGCACCAAGCTCATTGGATTAGGATTAAGACCAGAGAGTAGAGCTACAGGTCCAGTTGAACAAGTGCCTCCAAGGCTCAAATAGTCAAAACACGCATCTCGCATCTCCCTCCTCGCTTGATCAGGAGAAGCACAGAACACCTTATACAGAGCTCCAGCCAAAGTATTTATGGTGGAAGCCACTGGCTAAAAACAGACACCAATACAAGAATAAGTAACAGGCTAATAAAGTCAGAAATTCAGTTCTATTAGTTTGTATTCTTTTAGAGGGAATAGCACTAAAAAAAGTGATGCAGTTTTAGACATTAAAACTGCTTCAAATAACATATGATTTTTATGTAGAGATAAAAGACATCATATGCCACGTCAAATTGCTAGAAAGAAGGTTCTCCATACACTTGATCAAAAAGCTGAAATAAAATATTTTTTTAAATAAGCCACAACACATTTACAAATCATTCAACCGATGATAGTGTTATCCAGGAAACAGTTTTAGCTTTACCTTGCGCAAAGTATAAAATGACTCCAGATATTTACACAACTCATCTGCATCATTCAGGTCTTGCAATGGCATAAGAAGATTCCTTAACACTGCAATGTCTGAAAGCGCAACAGTCATTCCCCCACCAGTTAAAGGATGGCGCATGTTGAAAGAATCGCCTAGCAACAGAGCTCCAGGTGTAGGATAGGGAGCAGCTGGCATGCTCCTGTTTGGCATAGTTTTAATATGCCCCTTATCAATTGCAGATAGAAACGCATCACGTAGCTCAGGTGGTACCTGAAAAAATGTAAAGATACCATCATGGTGGCACATTGGGAGGAACCAAATAGCTATCTTTAGGAATAGGCAATTGTATGTGAGGTAGAAAAAACAAGGACAGACTTTTTATACTGGCTGTGTGTATGACTATATTCTAAAGTTAAAAAGAAAAAATAGTACCATGCAGGGAAACTGTACATACCTGGGGAGCAACCATAGTTTTCAAATAATTTGCCATATCACCATTAGCAAGAGAAGGAAGCTTTTGACCAGGTACATCGACCAAGCAGCGAATTTCCGTGCTACTGATAGGATAAAATAAGATGGGAGAAGGATCTGCCAGAATAACATGCCCATGGTTTGGGTATGGAAGTTGATCATTCTCCAATTCCAATACCAGACCAACGAAGCAAGAGGGAACATCAACCTGCAAATGTCAATACTCACACTTACAATGATTTTCAAGATCTAAATTTGCCAAACGCGGTGCAGGTAACATATATCACCAGGCATATGAAGGTTTTACTTGACCTGATGTGTGCATATGACACTACAGAAACAAATCAACTGACATGTTTAGTGGTATTAACTTCACCTTAGGGTCACAAAGCGAGCGTCGCAAGTTTGAGAAGCACCCATCACAAACTACTGTAAGAGGAGCATGTGCTTTAAGTTCTTGACCAGCCTTAGTTTTGTACTGAACACCCTTAATGGATCCATTTTCTTCAATCAGGGATGTTACAGTGCCTTGTTCCAATCGTACACTGTACATAATTTAATAAAAAGCAGTCAGTTGATTATTGCAACTATGATAAGCAAAAGGATAATTACAATTACATGATTGTATCAATTACTAAAAGCATGAAATGTGTCTAGAACAGTTCTTTTTATTAATAATGAAAGATTAATATGATGTGTCGAAAACAGTTCTAATAAATAATACTGCATCGGTAATCTTACTTGGGAAGAGTAGCTGCTTTTTCTCTCATCTTCTGTATGAAGCGCCCATTGTGGAAGCTTCTCCCAGCCACATCCGAATGGAAGTTTTTCAAGGGATAGGAAACGTTTGTGCTCTTTCCATCCTTGAAAAGAGCATATCCAACCACCCGCTGGGCATCAATATCCTCAACACAATCTGCATCACAATGGCAAAGGTCAAGAGCACAAAAATTACGCAAACCTAGAATAGTACAACGAAAAGTGAATTCTATATCCTAATCAAGTTAAAACCTATGTTGCTTGGACTCTTAAAAAATGTCAATGGTTGTGTGTTCCAAAAGTAGTGTATTTTTAGAGAATCTAACACGGGTGCGGCATCGAAAGTGAAGAGTCCATGCAACCCAAGTTAAAACTACAACTTATTTCAAATACTATAGTAAAATACTCCCACCGTTCACTTTTAATTGTCCACTTTGGACTTTGCACGCTCTTTAGAAACAATGGTTAATATGAGTAACTTTTGCCAAAATACCCATATGAATATAGATTTATAGTCTTAGGTCTAGGGAAATGTTTTGAGAATAAGTAATACATGTTGAGGATAAAACATGAAAAAAATATGTACTTCTACTGATATGCTAAAAGTAACAAGCAAAGGTGAAAATTCGTTTTTAGTATAGTGGACTAATAAAGTGAACGGAGGGAGTATATCTTGTGCCTACCAGCTCTATCACAAATGATCAATTGTAAGCTCTTATGCTTGTTTGATTTTGTTTTTTTTTTTGTTTTTTTTAGACAAACCTTCAATGCCCAACTCAATCAATTTAAGATAACCCCCAGGCTGAAGCAATTCGCCAACAATCCGGTCCGGCTCTGTCAAATCCCTTTCGATGACGTGAACATTTCGTCCTTCCTGCAGCAGTGGCAAAAAACAAATGTTTAGATGCTAAAGGGGGATCAGGACAATTGGTAAAAGTCACTAGACAAACATTTTCTTGTTTCCAGCTCGTGGACACAAGCTTTAGGAATCAAATGCCAAATTTTCCATGACAAGGCAAGCCATTAAAGATCACAACTTACCATCAAGATAAGAATATTAACAGCACCTGTATGTTGCATTAAACAAAATAGTCTACTCCCTCTTCTCGAAATGCTTAGCCTATGTCCCTTCCCAAGTTTCAAACTATGTGAAATGGAGACCACATCATTAGATCGTCTTCTTTTATCATTTTGATACGAGAAGAATTGCAACTTATAGTACTTTCCCTATGGTTTCCGGTCATCTCAATTTTCATCAGAGGAAAAATGAATTTATCTACAATTTATTTCTAAAAGTTGGTCCAATTAACTCTTGATAAGCTAAAGTGCCCAGTAAAGGAACTAGTATCATACATGCAAATAATTCATATTCAAAAGACCTCTTGGAGGGGAGCTAAAAGTTAGATTTTTTTTCATGGATTTTGCATATCCAACAACAACAACAACAACATAATGATGAAATCCCACAAGTGGGATCTGGCGAGGGTAGGGTGTACATAGGACCTTACCATTACCTAATACAGAGAGATTGTTTCGAAGAGACAATCGGCTCAAGTGCAGCAATTTCAGGTATAAAGAAACAGAAAACAGTGAGGAAAACATAATAATAGTAAGAGGAATTTTCCGTATCCAAATACAATTTTTTCATCATGCTTCCTTCCATTCCAATATTATGACCTTGCCGATAAGAAAATTTTCATTTCTTTCAAAGGGACTTTTAGAAATATGAAAACCGTAAATTAGAAAGCAATTGGGAATAGACCTTAGCAAGGGTATGAGCAAGAGCAGCACCAGCAACCCCAGCTCCAACAATTATAACATCGGCATCAGTCCCTTTATCCAATTTTCTAGAAATTACGTTGTGGGTTTCACATTTTCGGGTAGATTTAAGATCCTTTTTCTTATAATTGGGGGTTCTTGGTCGCAAAACATAAAGAAGGAACCCCAATAGAGAAACAACAAAACTGGGAACAATATACTTATCCATCATGAAATTCACCATTTTCTCGCTCTGAATAAGATCAAATTGTGTATTTCGCAAAGATTTGGTCAAAGAAACCAAAGGTAACTTCAATTTTTTCTTTGTAATTGAATCAGAGGCCTGAGAAAATGATGATTTGGGTGGTGGAGGAGAGGCTGCAGATAGAGGAAATTTGTGTTTGGAGAAGACGAGGGAGAAAGATTGGTAGAAATTGTTTGTATTTATAAGAAGCATCGAAATACGAAATTTGGGATCCAATTGGACCGTTTGATTTTGGGTGAAAATTGCGAGGATGACAAAAAAAAACAACACGAGAGACAATATTCAAGTCTGGCAATTGGCAGGAGGGGCCAAATGCAAGAATATTTATTTAGCACATTTTATTTCTTTAGTTAATATTTTTTCGTTTTAAAAAGAATGATCTAATTTAATTTCAAACAGAATTTAAGAAAAAAATATTTAATGTTTGTCCATACAATTTGTCATTATTTGGCAAACATTTTTGGCAAATATCCCAAATTCCCAAATACTAATTTTTTCTAGTATTTGGGCCAAATCTCATTATTTGGGATCTTTTGAATATTAAAATTTTATCCCAAACTTTTATCTTTTACAAAAACACCCTTTTAGTAGTTGTTTGTGTTGTATTACATAATTTTTTTACGTGAACACCAAAATAGTGATGAAATATTTAGTGAATATTAAATAATGATATGATTGTTGATGAAAATGATGAAAAATTAACTCAAGGTAATAAAATCATGTGCTTCGTCTACTTCACGATGTATGGAATGATACTTGTTGCACTCGCTCCAAATTACCACATTGCTCTAGTGTGATGGAAACTATTTGTTATTGTATAAACTTATAGTTAGTTTTAATAGTTTTTAAAACTTATGGTTATAAATTATATTTTTCTAAAAAGGTGAAATATATTTCCCAACCAAATTTTCACTCAAATAATATTTGCCAAGAATATTTGAAAATTTATAGTCAAACGCTAGCTTCATATGTACCAAAATATCTTATAATTTTTTTATCTTAAACATATCACGTGGAAAATTAAAATTTAAATATTACCAAAAAAAGAAATTAAAATATTGTCAAAAAAGAAAAGTAATCATTCTTTTTAAAATAAACTAAAAAAAATAAAATCAATTTTTTAAACGAAAAAAAGTATTAACATTTCTCAATTTAAATACGAATGATTAGATATTATTTCTAGATCGTAAGATTTAAACTACTTTTTGTTTATGTACGTATATATTTAATGCTTCTTTATCATAATTTGAATTTAGACTATAAATTATTGTAACATTCTTAGTACAAAATTACAAATAAACATTATTTTGTTAATTAAATTTGGTGTAATTTAGTATAATTATATTGTCTGACATATTTATTTTAGATTATTAGGTAATTGACACGAATAATTACACTCTTCAGGAGTTTGTGACTTTTTGACATACAGGGATTACTTTCTAATTTCTTCTCTTTATTTTTTTTCCATTTTATTTTATTATTTATTTTTATTATTCTAATGTTTTTCAAATATATATACACATTGTCATTATTTTAATTTTTTAAAATTAAAATAGAATTCATTGTTGAATAAGATTATGCACATACATTTTTTTTTCTTTTAAAAAAATTATCTTTGTGTATGTTGTGTTGAATTTGACATCAGAGTATATTATATATTGATTTTTTATTTTAAATTTAGAACTTATGTTATATTTTTAATTTCATTTGTTTTAGGAATATTACGTCGATATTTTACATTGTAATTTATTTTTTTAGTTAGACTTAACATACTATTTTTATCAAATATTTCTATAATATTATGACATCATATTTATAATATTAATCTTTTTGTCAAACATACATTTCATGATGTTCATTGAAATTTGGTACTTTTAGTTTTTATGATTAATTTATCTAGTATAACTTTTTAGTTTTTAAAATTCATATAATTTTATAATTACACTTGTGCAATCAAATAGTACACTTGCAATTACCCTATAATTTGGCAAACAAACATATTTGTTGGAATATGTGCGTCCACTACCAGTCAACGGACCAGGTCCCTTGACACAGCAAGAACAGTGCGGAAGATTAAATAATATGAAGAACACAACACAAGCAATTTACGTGGAAACCTCCTTGCTCAAGGGAGTAAAACCATGACCTGCTGCACAGGATTTACAACCGTCTTCACTAATCTTCTCAAGCAAAAGTGAAACCCGGTTACAATCAATGTGAGAAAAAGTTATTAATCTCACGATCAAGTAATCTACCTATTACTTGAAGAGCCTAAGCGGATACAACGCCGCCCACTAAGCTATCACCCCTAGATAACTTAGAATTTGCTAAGCGGATACCACATCGCCCACTAAACCACCTAACTCTAGATTACTTAGAATTTGACTAAGCAACAAAACAATGTTGCCCACTAAATCAGTTAACCTTAACTGATTTAGACTTTTACAAACCCAAAACAAATATCTGAATCCTTTATAGATTAGGAACAAATTTACAATATAAGTACATAGACACAAAGCTCTAAATACAACAAAGATTCTTCTTTACTCTATCAGGTCCTTCTGTTGAGTTGAGCAATGTTCTTCCTTGAAGATGGCTTTCTGTTCAAGCTTGTGAATTTTCAGAGAAAATCCAAGTTTAATTTTCCAAGTCTTCAATTTGTGTTTGTTGAAAGAGATAATATAATTTCCCACAAATTCGTTGAAGCCATCCCATTGGCTGAAGGCCTGCTGTTGGAAAAGTTGTGCACCTATCGCATCAGAGATGACAGCTGTCTTTTCATCCTTTTCACCTCGCAGTCTTGCGGGGACCAGGTCCCTTGCAAACTTCTTTGTGAGTTCTTGAAAAGGCTTGCTGGCTGACTTCCTTCTTTGGATGAATGAATATAATATGGTGTTTGTCATGCTAAAAGTATCAAACATAAAGAGTTATTATCCGTTGGACAAACACCCTCCTCCATTCTGATTGGTGTGTAGTACACTGACGCCTTACCAACCTCTGACGTGACAACTTTACAGCTGTAACCAATTATGTATCTGATGGAGGAAACTCTGCCTGGTACCAAGCCCTGCATTTGTGAGATACTGAAACATACAATCTCGTCCGCTTTTCTTATTGGTGTATGATACTGCACTTTTCACCTATCACCTGACATGACAGCTTTTACGACTGTACCCCTTTGTATCTGGACGAAAGCACTCTGCCAGGGACCAGGTCCCCACATTAGTGAGGATCATCAAAACACCTAGAATATAACACATATCATTGTAATCACTATACACTATAAATTTAACAAACAAATAAATCATCGTAATTACTATTCACTAAATATTTAACAAACATATTGTTGTAGTGTACTAATTTTAATTATCTGGACTTTTCAATGTTAATAACACTTGTAATTATTTTTTTATGCACTCCAAGTAGTGATCAGAAATAAACGGAACTATTGAATTTGGGCGTGTTGAAATAAAATAATCCCTTCTTTCCTAAATGAATCAACTATTTGAAAAATTCTTCTCTTTTAGCATTCTATTTTATTTCTTTTCTGAAAAATCAGATTTTAACATCTACACTTTTTTGATGATTCATCACAAAAAAAAAAGGTTATAAATTCATGTTGTTATAATTTCTTTTAAAAAATAAAATATGATAAAATTCATATATCAATATCAAAATAAGTTCGTATCATATTGACAAATCATGAAAAGATAACTTTGAATGAGACTAAATTTTAAAATTAATGATGATAAATTATTTTCTTAGTCCTCATATTTGCAATATTGATGCACTTTTGTTTGTTCCTTAAATTTTTGTTTATATTTACTATTGATTTTATCCATGATTATGTATGAGATTTTTAATTATTTTTTTATATATTTAGTTGAAATAATAACTCTATGTGAGCACAGATGAGAAGAAGAATACCTTGTTTTGTTTGGTAAGAATATTATTTATTACACTTAAAATTTCACAAATTTTTCTATGAACATTTTAATCAATGACATTGCAAGAAAAGAAAATTTTGTATTATTGTACGTGAAATTATCATGATGAACCGCTCGACTTTACATGCAACACGATTTCTACTAAACAAAATAAGGTGTTTTTCTTGTCACAATCTCTCACATGGAGTTATTATTTCTACTAAATATATAAAGTAACTATTAAACATTTCATACATAAATTATGAATGAAATCAATGTTAAAAATAAAAAAAAATTAAAGGAAAACCAAAAGTGCACAATAATGCAAACATAAAAAACTATTAATGTTTCATGTGAAAATTTAAAAATGACTTTGAATCTTAATCAAAAAATGACGAACTTTTTTGAGCCTTTACTCTAAAATACTCTATTAGATTAAATACACTCTGCAAAAGAAAAATTAGACAATGTGTTATTACTTAGAAGGGATAATACCCAATTACCCCCCTAGCCTATACCCAAAATCCCTACGACACACCTTATCTTTGATGAGGTCCTATTACCCCCTCCAACTTATTTTTTAAGTAATATACTACCCCTTGCGTGCCTACGTGGCAAAAAACGTGTTTTCACCCATGTAGGGCGCGTGAGTGCGGAGTGAGGGCAGAGTGAGTGCAGCTTTTGGTTAACATTGGCCAATGAAAATGAGCCACGTGTCAAAGCAATTTGAAAAAAATACAAAAATGAATTTTATTGTTTCTCTCAAAAACATCTTCTTCCTCTTTTCAAAAAAATACCACCATTTTTATGGTTCTTCATTTTTGAAGAAGATCCATTATCATTCAAGCTCCTTGATTTGAAAAGGTAAAGTAAAATTTAATATATTCTTTACATCTTTTTATGTCGATTATTAATTCTTATTTTTTTTTGAAAATGTTTATAAAGTTAGGGTTATGACAAAATCCGAGTTGAATAAGTTGTGTATGGATGAGAACGATTCAATGTTTAACGCGGAAGTACGATGCAAGCATGGAATCTTACTGCAAATGCAGACGTCTTGGTCAAATCGCAATCCCGGAAGACGATTTTGGTCTTGTCCTCACTATGAGGCCACAAACTGTAATTTCTTTAGATGGAGAGACACGGAGAGAGTTGATGAAAGATCTCGTTTTATTATTCCTAAATTGGTGAATAGGATTAACGAGTTAGAAAAAAATTATGAGCGTGTGAAGATGCAACTGGAACAGCTTGATAATTCCAACATTGAACAGTCAAAACTAGAGAAAATTCCTTTGGATGAAGGTGAAAGTCTTCGAAATCGTTATGAAAATCTGAACATCAATTCAAAGGAGAAGGTTGACAACGTAAAAGAAATGGGTGAATTGAAAGACAAGAAGAAGATGAAAGGGATGAAAATGAAGAAAACAAATAAAGGCTGTTGTTTTGGCAAATTCCTTTGTTGTCTGGTGATTTGTTTTGTTGTTGTATTTGTTAGTTTTCTAACCCAAGTTGGTAGGTATAAGGATCATATGAAATTGCCATAATTTTGTGTGGTACTACAAAACCTTTATTTGCTCTATTGTAATGTAAAATTGAATTTGTTTGTGTTTGAAACTGTCTTAATTCTCTATTTGCCATGTTGATATGTTTGTGTTGGAAGTTGTAAAATGAAGTAAAGCAACAGGTATTAATCATTCTTGAGAGCAAATTGTAAGTACAAAGTTGTTTGTAAAAATGCCGAGAATTAGTCACAGCGCATAGGTGCCCAGAATTTCATTGCTTAAGAGCAAATTTTCAGTACAAAATCTAAATGTGCCCAAAATTATACAAGTCACAACACATACGCAAAACAAAGTTTTCACATTGCATAAGTACCCGTAATTTCAGTACTATAACAAAAAATAGGAATATTTAGTTTTCCTTCAAACATGAAACAAAATAGTACTTATAGTGGCCACCAACAAAGTACTGATAAAACACCATTGATATCAACATTATAGTTTCCATGGGTGTTGAGCTTGTGAAGAGGAGGAAGCATTTGGGTTTGAAAGCCTTGATTGATCTCTAATCTGCTGGAGCCTTCTAGTTGTGATTGCCTGATTTCCTTTCCACTTCAATCCGCTTGTCGGTTTGAAACCAACATCCCCAGTTACAATACTTGATCTCAAAACTCTCTTTGGTCCGGCTAATATTGTGCTACTTGGCAGTCCAGGCTACAAAATTTTTAGAGAACTAAGATTATTAGAGAATAAATGTGCAAGTTATTAGAGAACAAACAATATGAATGCATCGCAATACTTACATTGAAAGTTTTGAAACCATTTTTAGCTTGAAACACACCCATACCAGTGACTCTTGGCCTTTTAAATTGAGTTGTGTTTTCAACACCCTTTCCTTTCCTGGTAGTAGCAGTTTCCTTTGGTGCAACATTTGTGTTCTGGTCTACACCCTGTGTTGTACTACCTTGAGAACATGTAAACCAATTTTCAAGTGGATGATTACTACCTCTTCCTGCACTTCCCAATCCCCTACCCCTTCCTCTACCACTCCTGGATCTTGATAATACTCCAACACCATTTACACTTGCACATTCTTCATGTGTTGGTGTTCTTGAAGTTGTAGGAGGTGCAGTGGTTCTAGGAGAGGCCCTTGATGCACTTGCACTTGCTCTAGCTCTTGTTGTTCTTGAAGTTGTTGGAGGTGCAATAATTGTAGGTGAATCCCCTGTTGCACTTGCATTTGCACTTGTGTTTTTAGGTCTGCCTCTCCCCCTTTTGGCAACAGGCTCACTCTCAATATTTGTTGATTTCTAATTAGCAAAAAAAAAAATATTATATTAGTAAGTTGATTACACTTTAAAAGTAAGTGACAAAATAGTAATGTACCTTTGGTCTTCCCCTTCCTTTTTTTGAACTTGATGGTTCTTCAACATTTGAAGTAGGGGTAGCTCTCTGTTCCCCGGCAGTAGAACCAACTCCATCACTCCTTCGTAAATGACAACTTCTTTTATTGTGACCTTTAACATGGCAAAGACTACATGTCATAGTTAGTCCTGTTTTAGATAATTTACCAGACACCTTCTTTTCACCAACCTCTTTCCTTCTCAACTTTCTAGGTCTGCCTGGCATTTGTTTTATCACTGGTGGATCAACAAGAGGATTTTTTGATTCTGGCCACATTGGCATGTTATTCATAGGTTGTATGAAATGTGAGTAAGTCATCAAGTACCTCTCTTTAGAGTAGCATGGATGAATGAAATCATGTGGGTCATATTGTTTATGCAACATTGCAGCTAAGGCATGTGCACATGGTATACCCTTCAACATCCAAGATCTACAACTACACTCCCTCTTTCTCAAACATACAGTGTGTTGTTTGTATCCATCCAAAACCTCATAGCCAGTTACTCCATTAAACTCAATGTTACATGCCATTGACTTATCAATATTTTGTTCTAGTACTTTCATTGCCATTGGAGAGAAATTGCTTATCCAAGAGTTTGGAAATTCACTTAACCTAGCTAACCTATTCATGACCTTAATTCTTATCTCTTCAAGCATAGAAATAATGGTTTTATGCCTTGCAGACAAAATCCAAGCATTAAAGCTTTCACACATATTATTATCTATAGCATCAGACTTGACTTCACAATTAAAATACACCTTACACCAATATTCTTTATCATAGTAAATTAGGTCATCCACTATACCTGTACCTCCAGTACCTAATTTAGACAACTCGTGCAGATTTTCTCTAAATTCAGCTTCAAAAGTACTTCTAGCACACTTCCAGAACTGATTCTTCCTTTGCAGCCCTCTCCAATTCTTTGACCAATTTGCTAGTATATGCCTAGCACACCTTCTTTCCTCACAAGCTGGCAACAACTCCTTTATAGCTATATCCAGTCCCTAACAGTTACAACAAACATTAGATAATTAAGTTTAAAAAAGGGATAAACCAACAGATAATTTAAAACAAGTTTACCTTTTGCATGTCTGACATAATTGTGAAACTTGTTCCATCTCCTAATCTCAAGTCTTCTTTCAACAGAGAAATAAACCAACTCCAAGTGATTGTGTTCTCATTTTCAACTACAGCCCAAGCAAGTGGAAGCATTTGATTATTGCCATCTTTAGCCACTGCAATAAGTAATTGACCCCTGCAAACCCCCTTCAAGAAACAACCATCCAGACCAATGCATTTTCTAGCTGACATAAATGCCATCTTGAGTGCAGCAAAACAAATGTAAAATGCCTCAAATACTGGCCTACCAGATTCATTAGCTTCTCCTAGCTTCACCACACAAGTACTCCCAGGATTAGTCCTCAGCAACTCATCCTTATAATCAAGAATTCTCCCAAATTCCTTAACATGATCACCCATAAGTTCATTCAAAATTTTAGCTCTTGCTCTTCTAGTTGTGGTCTTACCAACATGCACATTATACTTCTTACGGATTAACTCTTGCAGCTTGAACACTCTGATATTTGGTTGTTCAATAACTTTCTTTTTAAAAACAGTAGCAATGAATCTAGAGTTGCACAAATAATTCCTAGTAGCCTTTTGACATGAATGGACTGGCATGTAAGTCTTAATAACAAAGTTATTAGTCTTCTTGTCCAAACTTGCATATAACAACCATTTGCAATTTACCTTGCAACATCTCACCCTTACTCTATTTGGCTCATTCACACACTTTTCAATCTGAACCCCTCTCTGAATTGCATACTTAGTGACTGCCAATCTAAACTCTTTTACACTTTCAAAAACCATACCCAATTGCCACACAATCTTCTTAATATTGGGATCAAATCTGACTCTCTCAATGGTATGTTTTTTCCTTTTTGTGTTAGGCAGTTTCAACTTCATTTTTTCACCTTCCTGTAGACAACTATCATCTGTGTCAGTTTCAAAACTACAAGCATCAGAACTTGCATAATATGGTTCATCACCCCCCAACCTTCCTTCTAAAGTACAGCTATTGATAGCTGTCTCATCAAACCCAAGATCTGCTTTAGCATTACCACATGCTACTTCTTCAGTATCTGCAGGAATTTTTTCCCTTCTTTTTTTCCTCCTCGGAAAAGATCTTTTCTCAGCCCTCAGTTGAATTAACTCCTCATGAACATCACTTCCATATTGATCATCACTATCTTCAGAATCATCACTCTCTTCAGTTGACTCATCAGATTCTTTTACAGAGTATTCACTATCTTCAGAATCTGATGGATCACTATTTAGAGCTGTTGGGTTTGAAGTAGAAGGAATATTTGAGGTAGTATTTATAGTTATATCTACCCCATTATAAGCAGCCTCACCTTGATTATATCCACTATCCTCAGTGGTCCCAAATTTATTAAAAGTTGCACCAGAATCCTCACCAGGCATGTGGACATATACTTCCAAAACAGAACCACTTTGCAAACAATTACACATTGCTAAGAGAATATCATCATTGTCAATATCTCCTAAAATGCAACTATTAGGTGGCCGGACACTAAATTTACAATTTGGACTATACCCTAGTTCTTTAATATAGTCCTTAATCTCAAAGTATGATATTGTATCCACATCAATATCATAATATTCACTCACTAACCCACCCACATATCTTGCTTTATCACCTTCATACAACAAGGCCCCACCATGATAAAACTTTAAAGTAATGAATGTAAACCCACTCATACCTATATGCATAAACATAACAATAATTAAGTAAAAGTTGCTAATAGAATATAATAATTGACTAAGAAAACACATACCCAAATAGTTATAAAAACAATTCAAGTTGAAGAAAACACATACCCAGCCCCACACATACAGAACACAATACCCCACATAAATAACACAATACACGACATATGTTTATCTTCTTACAATTAGGTATGTAACCCCACACAGACACAACACAACATCCAACATATATTTTCTTCTTAGGATAATGTTATTTAACTTTAACCCCACACCCACACAGACACAACACAATACCCAACATGAAGTTACTTTATTGTAACCCAGAATATAAGACAGCACAGAAAAACACCCAACTCGTCTTTATCTTCTTGCATGTTTCATATTATAACAACATAACTCACACAAATATAATACCACCCAACCAACCCACACCCAAAACACGTTTCATATAAATGTATGAATAACAAGTTACATACACCCATAACAACAAAGGTGACAGTATGAATATATGAATAACATCAACCCTAAAAATAAGAAATTTGATATCTAACAGAACCACAACATAAACCCTAAAAGTTATATTTCACTCAAAATCGAAATCAATATTTAACATATCATAACCCCTACAAAATCTAAGCATAACCACTACAAAATCTAAGCATAACAACAAAAAACAAAATAAATGAAGAAAAAACTAACCTTTGAACTCAACTCAGTCACGATTCTTGCTGAATGAAATCGACCCACGTCCCACACTGTCACGATTGAAATCGATCCACACACTGCAACCAAAAATTAACTCCCAAAATCCAATAACGAAAATCAAATTTTGACTGGAAATCTAATTTCTTAGCTTTGAAATCACACATGCAAACACTTTCCCTCTATCTTCATCTACTTTTTTGGTAAAATGAATTTGGAAAAGAGTAAACGCCAGACTAGGGAAGTGTAAAGTCACTTTATCGAAAAGTGAAAAGTGGGTCCCGGCGCGTGTTCAACAAACAAATGGACCTTGCAGATTATTTTTGCCACGTAGGCACGCAAGGGGTAGTATATTACTTAAAAAACAAGTTGGAGGGGGTAATAGGACCTCATCAAAGATAAGGTGTGTCGTAGGGATTTTGGGTATAGGCTAGGGGGGTAATTGGGTATTATCCCTAATAATAATAATAATAATAATAATAATAATAATAATAAGAGAAAATAGTCTAAACCCCCCCCCCAATCTATACTCGAAATCTCAACTACACACTCCAACTTCACGGGTGTTCTATTACCCCCCTGAACATCATATTTCTCAATTTACTACACACTTAAACGCTGACCTGTCATAGGAGGTGAGAACACCTCTAGGCGCGTGAGAAGGTGAGAACACCTTAAATTTTGATGAAATTTTTTTTTCAAACAATCATCTTTCCCGCCATCAAATAAACTATTGTTTCTTCTTCCCCACCATTAATCCTTGTTCCTTTTATTAAAAAGATTACGATTTTCGCTAAAAAAATAAGTAGGGTTTAGTAGTTTATGTTCATTTTTACTTCAAATCTTGAATTTAGGGTTTGTAATTTTCTCTGATTTCTTATTTAGGGCTCTAATTTGAATTTTATATATTCTTGAAATTCATCAAAAATGACAAATGAAAACTTGAATAAGTTTTGTATGGATGAATCAGACCCAATGTAGCTCTTAATTTCACAAATCAACAAAAATCTAACGGATAAAACAAAAACTTGAAATAAGAGATAAAGAACAAACCTTTTACTAAACTAGTTGATAAACTATGAAATCAAGATGAAAGTACACAAGAAATTTCTTCGATAATCAACATAGCATATGCAAATGGAGAAGGAGATGAAAAAGAGAAAAAAATTGTTGGTCTTTTACGTTTCAGGAGGATAACGGGGGAAAACTGGAATTGGGAATTGAAAAGTGGGGGATTTGGCCGTGCAATCACGCTGGATTATTTATTTTGTTTATGAGTTGTGGTCAGCGTTTAAGTGTGTAGAAAATAGAGAAATATGAAGTTTAGATGGGTAATAGAACACCCGTAGAGTTGGAGTGTGTAGTTGAAATTTCGGGTATAGACTAGAGGGATTTTAGACCATTTTCTCTAATAATAATGATAATACTATTTTTTTTTCTTCTGAAAATATAAGTAAAATGTATATGTATGAATGGATTTGGTAGTGTAAATGGAATGATATTGGTATAAAAGTGTATTCACTATTGTGTAAAAAAAATTAGTAAGAAAGTATGAAGATTTATATAAAAAGAGTATTAAGTTAGTATGAAATGTAAAATGTTGTTTTTTTTATGAAATATGTTTTATGGTATGAATTATGGTAGACTTTCTGAAATGATATTTGTATGAATAAGTAATGACGAGTATATATAGTTTTGTGTGAGTAGAATTAAGTTGTGAATGAAATTTGTATTATTTTTAATATGAAATGTTAATATAAATACAACGTATTTATAATAGCTCTGTATTATGTAAGACCGAATTTTATTTTTTTTAATGAAACAAGAAAATATGTTAATTTGCTGATGTGAAATTCAAAAGGTCTAAGATTACTTGCAGTACATGTCGTCAAGAGTGTCAAAACATGAAGACATGTTCAAATTACCTGACGCCATAAAAATGATAGTATATGTGTTTAAACTATACACTTTTTTTGTTTTATTTTGTCTTTTAGACTCATAATTTATTTTGATGGTTACAATGTATTCATTTGTTTTTCAATAATATTTATTGACAATGCATTCCAGCCAAGAGTTTAATATGCTGCTAGAAATAAAATTCATGTTAGTTTAATATATAAGCTAGTGATCATGTATATTAGTGAATTAATGGTATGCATTTGGTACGCAACCTAATAGCGATTGATATTACTTAATGTAAGTAGCATAAATATTAATTTGATTTTCAACTGGTGTCCTATTCTACATCAAAATAAAATCAGATGTAATTGATGTTGGTGCAAAATTTAGTGATCTCTGTTTTAAATTGTAAGATTCGTATATTTCAATATTTATACAGATTGTACACCAACTTCATACATCTTTAAAATACTTAATCTATGCTTGTTATGACAATATAATTTTCAATTAATATTAATTTGGTATTCATAAGGTGTCCAAGTTAAAAAAACGTTAAAACAAGATATAATTGGAGTTGTTACAAAATAAAATGATCAATATTTTACATTGATATAATCATTTCTATAAGGCATTTATACAGGTTGGATACCAACTTCATTCATTTTTTTATTTTTTTATTTTTCTGTGTTAGAATATGAAGTAAAAGAAACCCAAACATGTATGAATTTGGTTGTTAAAGGTGTACAGTTTGGATACCAATTATAAAACAAAGTTAGTTCATCAACTCTAAATTTATTTATTTGAATCCAATTTGTATGCATTTTGTATATAACTGTTATCTCGAAATTTATCATACTTAATGTGTAATTTATCTTTAGAATGGTGTATCCATTTTGAAATTGCATTTGTATATAACTAGTATCCTGAAATTACAATAGACAATCTGTAACTCATATGTAATTGGTATATTTTTGAAATAACACAATTGATATTATATATATCAAATACTTATAGTTGTACAAACACAAAAATATCGTCTAACAGTTAAAAAAATCTAAATATTAGCTTCGTCATGAATCATGGAGGTGATGCAATAACCAACAGAAATGATCAGTTTTCACTTTTGACCTTCATAGTACAAACAAGCAAGCACATAGTCATAAAATATCCAACGATTCTATTCACTGAACGGGAAATGAATCTTATCAATTTGTCTAGTCAAGAGTCTCAGCCTGATTTTAAAATTTTGATATTGACGATGTATTCACCATTATTAAGTTGCATCCCAGTTCAAAGCTTATCTTGTGCTTTAATTGTTCCTCACTAGTACAACTAACATTAAACTTCGGAGACTCTATTCCAACCGTAGAGCTCGCTTATAATCTGGGACTCTTTCTGAAGTATGCTTTGGTTTCTTTGACATGTTTTAGCGAAAATCTTGAAAACGTGATTCTTAGTTTTGTGAAATCACCCTTTCTTTCTGATTGTAGACTCAATATTTTTTGATTTAGGAGGTGATATTGAGATATAGAAGTTGTTTGAATGGAAGATGATTGATGAGGTGAAAGAGGAATGGATTATTGTTATAACGAAGATTTTTCTTTTTTGAATGTTGTGTGGTGGATTACTGACTAAAAGAGGCGTGGTGAAATTAGGGGTATGTAAATTTGACGTATAAAATTAAAAAAAGAACAAAAATGAAGGTAAATTTCCTATAAATTTGTAAGAGATAATTATGATAGATTATTTATTTATATCTTTTAATAATAAATATAAAATCATAAAATAGGGGTGTGTGAATTTGACGTATAAAAATAAAAAATGAACAAGAATCAAAGTAAGTTTCCTATAAATGTGTAAGAGAGAATTATCGTAGATTATTTATTTATATAATTTAATAATAAATATAAAATCATAAAATGCTATTTATTGAATAAAGTAATTGATTTTAAATAAAATATGAACTGTTATAGTCCGTAATTAAGCTGTTAAAACAAGAATATTTTAAAAGTAGTTTTAAAACCTATAACGGAAAAGGTCATATTTACTCTTGAACTCTTAGAAAAGGGTCATATTTACCCTTCGTCATACTTTTTTGATATATTTGCCCTTACCATTTAACTTTGGGTACATATTTGCCCTTGTACAGTTAAGTATTGTGTCACAAGTTTTATTAGTCTATGTGACACCTACATGGCTCCATGTGTATATATTTTTATTATAATTAAAAGAAAAAATGCACAAGTACCCCTCAACCTATGCCCGAAATTTCAGAGACACACTTATACTATACTAAGGTTCTATTACCCCCTGAACTTATTTTATAAGTAATTTTCTACCCCTTTTCGGCTTGCGTGACACTAACTTGAAAAAAAAGTTAATCAGCGTTGGCCCACAAGATAGTGCCACGTAGGCCGAAAAGGGATAGAAAATTATTAATAAAATAAATTGAGGGGGTAATAGGACCTTAGTATAGTAGAAGTGTGTCTCTGAGATTTCGGGCATAGGTTGAGGAGGTACTTGTGCACTATCCCTAATTAAAACTTTACTTACTATTTAGTATTCTATCTGACCCATTTAGTAAAATTGACCCAACCAAAATAAAGACTCATTAACCTGATTTCAATACTCATTGGCCCTAATTTCTATGCTCATCATTTTCCTTGTACCAACAGACGCCTTTTCACTTGTTTGAAACTGAGACTTCTGTGAACCAGAATTTGGTGGCAACAGATATTTTCTAACAAAGTTATCTCTTATGACTTCCCTAAGCTCATCAAAACAATCCTTGTCAACAGAAAATCTTGATTTTTGAAACTCGAGCCTGTTTAACCTGTGTTTTGAAATCCTTTTAGACTTGATTCTTTGGATGGATATTCCATCAAGTTCAGGCTTATCATTCTATTTTTTCTTCTTCAACTTTGCCATATGCTGTGAAGCTTGTTGTAGCTTCCCTAGCATCACTAATGATTCCTGTAAATCAAGGGCTTCTTTCAACAAATCTTCAGCAATATCATTGGAATGTCTTTCTATGTGATACCCTTAGACCATGAGTCGATCACTAAATGGGTTAATGGATTTTTATTTTGGTTGGGTCGGATTTTACTAAATGGGTCAGATAGAATACTAAACAGAAACTAAAATTTTAATTACAATTAAAATATATATATATACATGGAGCCACGTAGGCGCCATGTAGGTGTCACAAAGACTAATAAAAATGGTGACACAACATTTAATTGTACCAGACAAATATGTACTCAAAGTTGGATGGTAAGGACAAATATATCAAAAAAGTATGACGAAGAGTAAATATGACCATTTTCTAAGAGTTCAAGGATAAATATGACCAATTTCCGAACCTATAATATTGTCTCTTAAATGTATATGTGATGTGATTATTTCTTATTAAAATGGATTCAAATAGAAAATGGATTGAGTCATGACACACCCAAATTTATTTTGGACTCAAATGAATTGGGCTAAAAAATTGGGTTGGGCCACCTACCTGATTTTCCCAACTTAATTACAATAATTTCAACATATTGTTATTTACCTTTGGAAAAATTACTTGAATGTGTATTTTTTAATAAATAATCACCGATTTAAGCGGTACTTTTTATTTGTTACCATTTATAGCATATTGCAATACTATATTAAATCTGTAATATGTATTAAAAGTGAATTATGTATGAAATATATATGTATTGTAATTGTTTTTTAAAAAAATATATTATGATTTTTTGGTAAGAAATTGACACATTGTATTATAAGTATATCAAAATATGTGATAAATATAT
>NC_028638.1:38601972-38611298 GCF_001406875.1 Solanum pennellii
AACGAAAATCAAATTTTGACTGGAAATCTAATTTCTTAGCTTTGAAATCACACATGCAAACACATTCCCTCTATCTTCATCTACTTTTTTGGTAAAATGAATTTGGAAAAGAGTAAACGCCAGACTAGGGAAGTGTAAAGTCACTTTATCGAAAAGTGAAAAGTGGGTCCCGGCGCTTGTTCAACAAACAAATGGACCTTGCAGATTATTTTTGCCACGTAGGCACGCAAGGGGTAGTATATTACTTAAAAAACAAGTTGGAGGGGGTAATAGGACCTCATCAAAGATAAGGTGTGTCGTAGGGATTTTGGGTATAGGCTAGGGGGGTAATTGGGTATTATCCCTACTTAGAATGATAAGTTAAAAACAAAAAGAATCAAAATACAGATCGAGAAAGAGAAATAACAGAGTTTGACAAATCAGTAACTTAAAAATATAAGAAAAGCTAAAATTAAATGAATCTTTTTTAGCACAAGTCACGAGAAATGAGCATGATTGATTTTATTCTAATCATATGTACAAATAATGATTTACTCTATGCATATTCAGGACTACTTGCAGCCTATTAATCAATATATGCTACGTTTATATGTGAATTGTTGAGTTTTGATATATTTTTTAAGAAAAATATTTAAATATTATTTTTTACTATAATTTTAACTATTTTTAAATTATTCCACTAGAAAATATAAAACATCGAACGACCTTATTAAATGAAAAATAATATTTAAAAAATTTTCAATATTTCTTATACTTTGAATAATTAACTTATTTTGAACTATAATATGAACAATTTACTTTATATAATATAGACCAAAGAGAGTACTCTATTTATGTGGAAAAGAAAAAAAATACGTCGCTCATTCTTTTTGTTATCTTAGCTAAACTTACAACATAGTAATAAGGTTTGGAAATCACTTTGAAAGAAATAAAGATTCCCCTAAGCGCTAGTTAGTAATTAGGACTCATACTCAAGACCTTTGATAAAGGATAGAGCGATCGCACCACCACACTATTACCCATATTGGTACCTACTTATCATCTTTAATTTGCACATATGTATCTATTTGAGAGCTTGAAGGGAAATCAATTAAAGTAGTAAATACTTTCATAATTTTTATTTATTCACTATTTTAAAAATATTTTTTATTTTACATATCATTTTTCACATATCAAAGAAAAATAATTATTTTTTATATGTTTTACTCTTAGCATTTAGTAGTACTAAACATCCATTAATAGAAATAATGCGATAAAATAGTCCTGTCAATCATTTTTCTAATTGAGGTGAAAAATTTAAATTTGACAAGTAAAAGTAAATCGAGAATATTATAAATATCAACTCGTAGTAGTAAACTGAACAAAATTGTAAGACTTACTTGAAACTCTATTAATTCTATGTACTTTAGGTGTCATCTTCAGAATTGATCTGAAGAATTTTCACCAAGTGTTCTTTTTCACCATTATTTTCTTTTGTATTGTCATGAAAATTTTTCTCCAAGTCATCTTTTTCTCGAGTTTATATTTCTTTCTCTAGTGACGTTGTACTCTCATTAGCTACATCACAAATAAACTAATCATGTAGTGTAATTTCAAAGGCTTTAGAATGTACCACACAATTATATATGACGTGTTACTACACTGTATATAAGTTTCAAACGTTTTCCTTTCATTCTTAAATTTTATACCCAATCAAACATTATTACATAATTTCAAATTGATACTTATTATAAAGATAAATTTATAATTACCTTATAAACTCTTTTTTTTTAAAATATTACATAAAACTCACAAGTAAATCCAATTGAGTAATAAAAAAAATTCAATAGAGAAGATGAAAACTAAATTACCTGGAACTGAACCATTTCCAACAAGTTGAACCTCAATAATATTGCATTCTTGGATATTCCCTTCATTTATCACATTATTTTGAATAAAAGTTAAGTAAGAGCCCCTATTATGATCCACTTGATTATGCGTTGAACTGTAGCAGTTGACGAATATGTAGAAATAAAATATAATACAACAGGTTGTGGGGGGACAAATAAATTTGTACCCGAATGATTAAACGAACTAGTCCAATTATTAGGTACCATAGTATGATTGTGGCAATTATGAGGGGCAAAAATTCCATTATCACAATCATAAATTTGCCACATTCCATAGCCAGGGTAAAATTTAAGATAATTACTATTGATAACTCTCCGTTCCCTTGGCTCTGCTTTTTTTACCTCAACATATTTATTTATCAACCAGTGAAGTTTCTCTTGCAATACATATATTACAGATTCTTCTGAATCATACGTAACAAACCCAAATCCTCGGGGCGTTTTGGTTCTTTGTCGAAGATAAGGTTAATTTGTGAAATTATTCCAAATTTTTCAAAATATGTTTTAAATCTTCTTCCGATAAATTAAGAGGCAGTCCACCAACGAAAATCTTTCTTCTGTTAATTTTGCTATTGTTTTCTTGTCTTTGAAAATTTAGACATTCTGGACCATGTTGACATTAACCGCTTGCACCTTTAGGTATCACCAATTTAACAACAACCTACAATAATAATCATCAAACACAAAGCACATATCAATAGGTCACTAAACTAATATAGTTATACACAAATTTTTTATTAATAACAACAACATAAAAGTGAGTTTTGGAGTGTAAGGAGAATAGGAGATATTACAAGTAGTTATTACTTATTTCTGATAGATTAAAAAATAAACCAAAATATTATAAGACAAGAAATATACAAAATTGATTAAAAATTAAGTTCTTATATCTTTTCATTGATTAAAAGTTTTACCTATTAAATTCTTAATTTTGTGAATTAAAAAATAAATAAGCATCCTCCTTGTAAATCCTTTTTCACACACGCACAAAAATGTTTTTAATTGCTTTTTGGCCGTCAGGCCTTTTTTATGTAAAATAACTTTTTTGGAAAGGTTTTCTTACAATTCTATAAAAAAAAAAAAACTTAATTAAAAAACTTTGAAATTAAAACTTTTTAATTTCCCTTTTTTTCTTACAACAAAGGAGATTTTCAATGCATAAGAATATTTTCTATATAGTAAATGAACATAATTTAAGAGAATTGAATTCAAGTTTTAAGTTAGTTTTTGTTGATTTATTTGGTTTGTACTAATTCATAATTTGTTTTTCTTTTTTAAGTTTGTAGATTTATGCAAAATTGTTTACGCTAATATTTCGAAATACTTAATTAACCCAGAGGAAAACAAAGAAAAAACGCGATCTGAACTATTTGAATAGTTTTAAATAGCCTCTTTAATTATATATTTATCGAATTTATTCTTTTAACTATTTTGAACTTTACCAAATTTGATTCCTTAAGTATATACTTAACAATTTTAGTTAAAAAGACTAAATGTGATACTATTTAGTTAAGAAACTAGTTTTGACCTACTCCAATAATTCAGGAACCATGTTCAACCACGAAAGCCAAGGGCAATAAAGGTATTTTGAAGATCTAAACTTTGTATTTGAAAATACATAAAAGATTACGTGCTAATGCTGATTTCATTGTAAAACTTCTCTTTTAAAAATAAAATTTAAATAGAAAACATTAAATTGAACATCACGTCACGGTAATTATGCATAATAAACTGTGGACCAAATCAATGTTAAAATAGACAAAAAATAATAATTAAGAGAGGACTAAAAATGCATCAATATTACAATATGAGAAACGATTAATACTTCATGTAAAAATATAATACAAAATGACTTTAAACCTTAACGGAAAGATAAAAGACTGTTTTGAACTTTTTTTCGATTAAAGTTGGTCAAATTTGGCAAGTTATGTTGTTATGTATTAACATCACGTCACAGTAATTATACATAGTAAACTGTGGGCCAAATTAATGTTAAAATAGACAAAAAAAAAAATTAAGAGAGGACTAAAAATGCATTAATATTACAAATACGAAAAATCATTAATGCTTCATGTAAAAATATAATACAAAATGACTTCGAATCTCAACGGAAAGATAAAAGACTATTTAGACTTCTTTTCGATTAAAGTTGGTCAAGTTTGGCAAGTTATGTACAACATCATAAAAGTAAAATATTCGAGAGAAGTCCCTCATGTTTGCAACATTGATGCATTTTTTGTCCTCCCCTAAACTTTTGCCTATTTTTTAACATTAATATTGTTCATAATTTTGTGTAAGGAATGTTTCATCGTCTTTTATATATTCAGTAGAAAAAATAATTTTATGTGAGAGAAGGTGAGAAGAAAAATACCTTGTTTTGTTCAATATAAGTATAACTGCAGCTAAACTAAGAACATTTTAACATATGACATTGCAAGAAAAGAAAAATTTATATTATTGTACATGAAATCGTCGTGAATCGTGATGAACCTTTCGACTTTACCTATAATACGATTTCTACGAAATAAAATAAGGTGTTTTTCTTGTCACAATCTCTCGCACTGAGTTATTATTTCTACTAAATATATAAAATGACGATTAAGCATTTCATACGTAAATTATGAATAAAATCAATGTTAAAAATAGACAAAATTGTGAAGGAGACCAAAAGTGCATCATTATTGCAAACATGAGAAACTATTAATGTTTCATATGAAAATTCAAAAATGACTTTGAGTCTTAACCCAAAGATAAATAACATTTTCTCAAATACTCTATCAAATGCACCCTGCAAAAAAAATAATTAGACAATGTGTTATTACCTTATAATGATAAGTTGAAAAAAGATGTATGTGCCAGGCTTGAATATATATTGTTCATTCTATTTCAATTTATGTGATATAGATAAATTTTAAAAAATAAACAAAATTTTAATATATTTTTTAAATATTTAAATTATTTTAATATATATAACTCCATATGTTTGAATTCAAGGAATACAAAAGATATTTTGTGAGAAAGTCACTCAATTTTTTTAAAATATTNCAAAAGATCAAATTTTAAATTACAATAAAAACAATGAAAAGAATATTAAAAACCTCACAAATTCAAGATCATAAAATCACAAATACAAATTATTTATCAAAATCACCCAAACAAATTGTGAACTGCCAAATAACTAATTCTCTTCGTTTTCTTGATGATTTGGAGTTGTTTTTCAAACTCTTTTAATGATGTTTACATAGACTTAGTTAGGGTTTAGGGTTACATTAACTAATAGACCAACTCATTTAGCTAACATCCCTTATGGATAGATTAGGCCAAAAATATAATTTTTTGAAAAACATTATCAATATATATATGTGTATATATATATATATATATATATATATATATACACACACAGTAACACCTTGAAAAATGTTTTTTATATTTGCAACATGTGGGGTCTACAGAGTCAAAAAATAGTGGCCACCTTTTTTATAGGGCAAATAAGTAAATAAATGTACATGTTTTGTCCAAGAATAAACTAATACAATCATAACAGCTTTGATTACAAGTCAGTCAAAGCTCTTAATTTGTAATATACCAAAATTATCCCTTAATCGACAAGCAAGTATGTCGATCAAGAGCTGCTATATATAGTAGTAAAATAATATGAACGAATAATAATTTAGTCTATACATATTCAGAACTAATTACATCATATTAATAAATATATACTTTATTTATGAGTGAATTGTTGAATTTTAATATAACGATAAGAAAAATATTTAAAATCTATTTTTAACTATTATAATTTTAATTATTTTCAAATTATTCTATTAGAAAATATAAAATATGTAAGGACTTTATTAAATGAAAAGTAAATAAAAAAGTTCTCTAACGCTTTCCTTAAACTTTGAATAATTAACTATAATCTCAATAATCACTTAATATATAGACCAGCGAGAGTACTGTTTTGCTGTGGAAAAGAAAAACAAACACATCGCTTGTTTTTTAAATTATTTTAGTTAATTAACATTAGCAATCACTTGGAAAAAAATAAAAATTCCCTCAAGCCCTAGTTAATAATTAGGGCTCAAATTTGACATACTTGGTTAAAAATAAAGCGGTCTCATCATCATACTATAACTCATATTGGTACCTACTTATCATCTTTGATTTGCAGTTATGTATCTATTTGAGGGAAATCAATTACAGTAGCGAATACTTTCTCTATTTTTATTTGTTTTATTCACTATTCCAAAATATATTTTTATTTTTATCTATCATTTTTCACAAATGAAAGAAAAACAATTATTTTCTATATGTTTTACTCTTAGCATTTTATAGTACTAAACGTTCATGAATAGGAATAATGTGATAAAATAGTCATGTCAATCATTTTTCTCAATTGAGACGACAAATTCAAAAGATGACAAGCAAAAGTAAATAGAGAGAGAATTATAAATACCAACTCATAGTAGTAAACTAAACAAAATTGGAACACTTACTTGAAACTCCATTAATTTTCTGTACTTTAGGTGTCATCTTCAGAATTGACCTGGAGAATTTTCACCAAGTGATCTATTTCATCATTATTTTCTTTCGTATTATCATGGAGAATTTTCTTCAAGTCATCTTTTTCACCACCATTATCTGTTTCTTTCTCTAGTGACTTTGCACTCTCATTAGCTACATCACAAATAAACTAATCATATAGTGTACTTTCAAAGGCTTTAAAATATACCACAAAAATATATATGACTTGCTTCCAGACTATATATAATTTTCAAACATCTTCCTTTCATTCTTAAATTTTATATATAGTCAAACATTATTATATAAACTCGAGTAGATACTTATTATAAAGATAAATTTATAATTACCTTATAAACTTTTTAATGAAATACTATATAAACTCATACGTAAATCCAATAGAGTAGTTGAAAACTAAATTACCTGGAAGTGAACCATCTCCAACAAGTTGAACCTCGGTATTATTGCATTCTTGGTCATTCTCTTCATTTATCACATTATTCTGAGCAAAGGTTGAGTAAGAGCCCCTATTATGATCCACTTGATTATGTGTTGAACAGTAGCAGTTAACTGGATACCTATGCGTTGAACCATAGTAGTTGACTGGATATGTAGGGGTAAAATATGGTACAATAGGTTGCGGATGAACAAATTGATTTGTACCCAAATGATTAAACGAACTAGTCCAATTAGTAGGTACCATAGTATGATTATGGCAGTACTGAGGGGCAAAAATTTCATTATTACAATCATAAATTTGCCACATTCCATAGCCAGGGTAAAAATTATGATAATTACTATTGATAACTCTCCGTTCCCTTGGCTCTGCTTTTTTTACCTCAACATATTTATTTATCAACCAGTGAAGTTTCTCTTGCAATGCATGTGTTACAGATTCTTCTGAATCATAAGTAACAAACCCAAATCCTCGAGGCGTTTTGGTTTCTTTGTCGGAGATAAGGTTAACTTGTGAAATTGTTCCAAATTTTTCAAAGTACGTTTTAAATTCTTCTTCCGACAAATTAAGAGGCAATCCACCAACAAAAATCTTTCTTCTGTTGTTATTGCTATCTTGTCTTTGAAAATTTGGACATTCTGAACCAAGTTGGCATTGACCGCTTGCACCTTTAGGTATCGCTAATTTAACATCAACCTACAATAATAATCATCAAACACGAAGCACATATCAATATGGTAGCTCAACTAATATAGCTATACACAAATTTTTTAAAAATAGTATAAGGGAAGAAATATACAAAATTGATTATAAATTAAGTTCTTATATCTGTTCATTGATTAAAAGTTTTACTTATTAAATTCTTAATTTTGTGAACTAAAAAAAACCCCATCCTCCTTGTAAAACCTTTTCACACACGCACTCGATCAAAAAAGGTTTTAAATTGCTTTTTGGCCGTCAGGCCTTCTTTTTAATGTAAAATAAACTTTTTTGGAAAGGTTTTCTCACAATTCTATTTTTAAAAAATAAAAAACTTTGAACTTAAAACTTCTTAATTCCCCTTTTTTTCTTTCAACAACAGGGATTTTCTATGCATAAGAATATTTTCTATATAGTAAATGAACATAATTTAAGAGAATTGAATTCAGTTTGAAGTTAGTTTCTGTTGATTAATTTCCGGATTTATTTGTACTTATCCAAAATCCATGAATGTTTTTCTTTTTTTTCAAGTTCGTAGATTTTTGAGAAATGTTTAGGCTAATATTTCGAATTACTTAATTAACCCATAGGGCAAACAGAGAGAAAACTGAACTATTTGAATAGTATAAAATAATTTCTCAACTACACTACACAGATTTGGTCTTTTACTATCTCAAATTTTATTAAGTTTAATCCCTTAATTATATATTTATTGATTTTAATTAAGAACTAAATCTGATAATATATAGTTAAGAACCTTTAAAGCAATCGAAAGCCAAGGATGTTTGTATTTAAAAAAAATACACAAAAATTCACGTGCTTATGCAGATTTCATTGTAAAACATGAAGAAGAAAAAAACTAACATGAAATTGAAATTTTATGTACGGACGTGACGTCACGGTAATCAAACATAAAAAAAAATAAAAAATTGTAATATAAAAAAAATGCAATAAGTTATTTATCAAATTATATTTATTAGTGAACAAAAGTTAAATTGGAGAGAAAAATTAAAAAGTTTGAAGTATTAGTACCGTTCTTCCAAGGATTATGTGTTGCTGATGAATAAGTTGATCGATAAGAGAATTATCAGCAAAGGTAACAAAACCAAAGCCTTTTCCACAATTAGTGTCTCTATATTTAATTACCTGTGACTTCACCACTTCTCCATAACGACTAAAGTGTTGCGTAAGTACTTCTTCACTTGTCTCCGCCGATATTCCCCCAACAAATATTTTCCCTTGCACACAATTACTCTCCATGGATGGGAATGAGAAATAATTATGAAACTGAAATTCGAAGAGTTTAACTTTTATAAACGGACAAATCGAAGAAGAGAGGAAAAAAAGGGATTATGAAAGAGTCGCAGTTTGATTGAAAGTGCCCTTGATTGATTTTATAATCTTTATATAGTTGTGGGTTTTCTAATAGTACGAGGAAACCCGCTTATTTTGGGGCAATATCCTAATAAACCTGGGTAAAAAGGCGGGCTTTAAAGTCCAAATCCAATAAAACTTATGTAAAAAGGAAAATTTTGTGATCTTTTTTTTAAAAAAAAAATAAATACTTTTTCGAGTCAATCTACATATAATAGGAGAATGAATAAGGACACATATCAGTAGCATAAAATTTAAAATTTTTAAATTATAAATAATTAGATATTTAAAATAAAAATATATATATCAAATAAGATCAATTTGTTATAAAAGTCCACTTCAAATCAGTTTAAAAATTCAAAAAATGTATTTTTTAAAAATTATAA
>NC_028638.1:38611563-38628177 GCF_001406875.1 Solanum pennellii
CTTGGGTACATTTAATATTTTTTAAGAAATATATATATATATATATATATATATATATATATATATATTAAAACACTGACAAATGTCATATCGAAAAAAATAAGTATATACTATTTTTAATATCGTATAAACAAATTGCTTTTTAATATCGTATAAAGCGGATTTTTAAAAACTTTTAAATCTACCTTCTTTTTTATTGGAGGCTGATCTTTTTTCAAAAAAAGTTAATTAGCAGATCTCTAAAAAGTAGAAAACGATTTAAATTCTCAAAAGAAATATTTTTAAACACAATTTCAAAAGATTTCAAACACACTATTTGCAAATCTTCTAATAAATGAGTTTTACAAAAACGGTTACAAAATAGAAAATATTTATATATATATACTAATACTACAGCGATGTTGGCAAAACCATTCTTTCAACTTTATTTGTATCAGTTTTTGTTCTTCTTTTATCCTTGTCTTATTTACATGTATATTCACTTCATTTTTGCTAAAATTGTTCAATCTAAATGTTAAATTTCGATATATATTTTTAATGCGTTAAATTTTGATATATTTTTTTAGTGCGTTTATGTGTCAAGTTTAATATTTGGAAGATTCTTGGAGTATAAAATCAACATTAGATGTAAGTATTTATAATTTTATATTTTAGAATTTTAAAGATAGATTTTGAATCTTAGCGCAAGATAAATTAGTCATGATTATAAATATAATACAAATTTTTAATATATTTTTTATTCGATCATATAAACAATCATGAAATGATCTAAATATTTTGTTGAAGTTATCTAAGATTCTATACTATTTTAGTAGTATATTTTGAGTTCGTTGGTTTGATGATGCTTAAGTTTTAAGTAGTCGAATAATTAGTGTGATGATTTTATTTTTGATACTCTAATAATATAAGGTAGTAAAAAACTATTCTAAAATTATAAAAAGAAAATCTACAGAGTTACATAATATTTTTAAGTACTATTATTGTGAAGAGTATGATGTTTAAACATATGTTATACATTTTTTTTATAAAGTTTGATAAAATTATTAGGAAAAATTACATGAATAAATATATTTTAAAAATAATTACTGATTTTAGCGATATTTTTTTGTTTATAATCATTTATAGCAATATTATGATAAATCTGTAATATATATTTAAAGTGAATCATGTATACAATATATTTGAATTATAATTGTTTTTTAAAAATATATTATGTATTTTTTGTTTATTATCATTTATAGCAATATTGTGATAAATCTGTAATATATATTAAAAGTGAATTATGTATGCAATATATTTGAATTATAGTTGTTTTTGAAATATATTATGTTTGTTTGGTAAAAAATTGTCACATTGTATTATTAGTGTATTAAAATGTGTGGTAAATGTATTATCCATGATTAAAACTTGTATTATATTTGAATGATAAATTTATCTTTATAATATGTATTAAACTTGTATTATAAATGAATTAAAAGTGGTCAAGTGAAAAAAATGTTATTGCTATAAATAATAAATATTTTTTTACTATAGTATATTTATGTAAGTTGCCCAAATTATTATTTGTCTTATAGAAGGGATATCTTTGATAATTCTATCTTTTTTATTAGAGCATATTCGGATAAATTGATAACTTATGATTTATAAGACAAAAATCATAATATAGAATTACTAAAATCTTATTGCAATAGAAAAATAATTTCCTTGTTAAAATTAATTATTTGTGATGATATTAAATTCTAAGCTAAAATTTTAAAAATTAATTCTTATTAAAGATTACTTAAATTTATCGTGCTATAACCATTTAAGAAAATACATAAAATTTATATTTATATAAACATAACAATTGAAAATTTTAAAATTTAAGTGATTCACTTTTAATTTTAAAAAATATTTAAATAAAATGTGAATATAAAACAAAGTAACTAACTAAATATTATCATGTTTTTTTTCTAATATTCTAATATTAAACTTTTATTTACAGTTAGAATTTAAATAGTAGGTTTTACAACTTTTCCCTGTACATGAACATTTAAAGAGTTCGGAGTCTAAAGGGTATAAAATATTAACAAAAATTTTAAAACAGTATATAAAATTTTATATTAACCAAAACGACAAAATCGCTGCAGAGGCAGCGATTTTGCAAAATGTGAAAGTCACTGCCCAGGCAGCGATTTCCGGAAAAAAAATTAAATTTTTTAAATCGCTGCCTAGGCAGCGATTTTTTTTTAAAAAAAAACTGTTTTTTATAAAAAATTAAAAAATGAAAATTTATAAAAAATTTAAATCGCTACCTACGCAGCGATTTTATAAATTTTTTTAAAAAATATGTAATCGCTCAGCGATTTATAAAAAAAAACAATTTTAAAAATATATTTTCAAAAAAAATAATTAAAGCAGCAATTTTATAAAAAAAATATTAATTTTTTTTATAAAATCGCTGCTTTAATTTTTTTTTTAAAAAAAATCGTTGCCTAGGCAGCGATTTACATATTTTATTTTTTTTTATAAAATCGCTGAGCGATTTACATATTTAAAAAAAATTATAAAATCGCTGCGTAGGCAGCGATTTAAAAATTTTATAAAAAAGATTTTTGTAGGCAGCGATTTAAAATTTGCAGTGATTTTCTTTATTTAAAAAAAAATAATTATAAATCGCTGGCTAGGCAGCGATGTTGAAAAAAAAAACAATTAAAATTGCTGCCTAGGTAGCGATTTCATTTTTTCAAAAAAATTCACATTTTGCAAAATTGCTGCAGAGGCAGCGATTTTGCTTTTTCCGGTGGAGTAAATCGCTTTTGATGCAGCGATTTTGCCGTTTTGGTTAATATAAAATTTTATATATCGTTTTAAAATTTTTGTTAATATTTTGTACATTTAGGCTTCGGACTCAACACTTAAACCTGATTAACAAAAAAATTGTAAAATAAAAAAATTAGATTTTGTTGATAATAAAAATAAATTTATTTATTTGCAAATTCACTAAATATGTTTACTAGAAAAGTGTAAATCGTGATTCTTTTACCCCTTTTGAGTAGCAACTGCAAGGCAAGTTTTTGCCTCTTGTTATGATTAAAATAATTTATCTCCAATTATCATGAGTTAATTTTTTTAATTATTAAGCACAATTTTAAATTTATGCATTGTAATTTTATGATAGAATCCTAAAATTAAGTGAACTGATTGAGAACTTCGCTTAACTATTTTGGATCATACCTTCATCATGAAAAAAAAATTCAAAGTAAATTTTGCAAGTATTTATTATTAACAATAGATGATCAAAAAATTTCACATGCTTAACTTATCCATATAAAAAATTAATTTTTTTAAAAAAATAACCTATCCATAAAAACACGTTCCTAAATTATAGGTGCACAATAAACCATTTATCTCCAATCCAAAATAACATGTAAATAGAAAAAAAAAATAACAAACATGAAAAATTCAATCTCTTTTTTCAAACTTAAATAATTATAAAAATAGATATGGATAGTTTTTTGTAAAAGCATAATTATAAAAATAAAGATGGATATGTTTTTCTTTAAAGGCTAAAGAAAATAAGACATGCAACATATATATTGGGTTATTCAATTATAAATATGAATAGTACGTATTAGTTAAATATATTATTTTTTAGAAGAATTAATTTAAGAATAAAATTTATTTATTTCTTAAAAATGGATAACTACAATTATATAAACCGCTTACAAATAACCTCATTAATTTTTAGCATAATAAAACACTACAAAGAAAATAGTGTTTATGGCCTAAATTTTCTGTTGATAAAAATAATAACCATATCCAAGTAACAGAAATATTAATGGGAAGAAAATAAAAATCTATTGTTAAATATTTTTTTAAAAAAATAAATAAATTGTAGTACGAAGTGATGGAATCATATTATATGTATTTATTTGAAAAGTAATTCTTTTAAACTATTAATATACTTAAGATAAATGAACCGTTTTACTTTTAGAATATAGAAAGCTATAAAATGTCCATGGATTCTTAATGAAAATGGTAAAAAAAAGACCTATTATTTTCAATTCTAATGTTATACTAATTTAAGGATATAAAAAAAAATTGAACTTTTTATTCAAAGAAAACATTTACAAAATAAACCAACAAGTCATTTAACATTTTAATGTAAAAAGTTTAAACTTTTAATATGAAAAATAATAATTTATTAATACAACATAACAATAATACATGACAAACATTTAAAAATATTTGAACTATTTTATATTTTCTGAAATTAAAACAAAAAAATTAGTACATCCACACAATGTACGGGTACATATAGTTATAACTAAAATAGAGTACTTTTTTCCAAATAAACAAATTTTAAAAGCTTGATCAAACAAACTATAAAATTATTCCCGTAAAATGTCTATTTATAAATATTTAACTAAAGGATCCTTCTATCATGTAGAACGAGATTCAACCTTACAAAGGTTAGTTTTTCTATGAAATACCTGAACCAAATAAAGTAGGATGATACAAAATTTACCAAAACATAACCTTTGTGATACTCCAGTACTAAATATAATTTCATTCAATTTCAAATTTTGATATGGACTATTTACCTCTCATCCTCATATAACTAGAGGCGATGGAACAAGTTATTTCACGATTTAATCCCAACCCATCCTAAAATTAAAAATTATCCCTTAATGCTTGTACCAAATGAGCCCTTAGTTACAAGTTTCAGAATTACATACAACATATACAATTAGAGAACTAAACCAATATATGCATCCACTTCCCTTGGAAATTCGAATAGAGATGAAACACAGATTGGAGGCATTTATGCAACAGGAACTTTGCAGCAAATATCAAAGATATCTTCCATAGGAGCATGGTCACCGGTCCCTTCATCCTTCCATGCATACAACAACTGCTTCCCTTTAAACAGAAACATCCCTCCCTGGTATCAACATACAAACGAATATTACTATCTCGACATAAACCAAGAGCTTGACGGAAATCTTGATTGTACGGGTGTCAAATGAGCGGGTTGGACTACATTTGGGTCAAAATGATATACGGGCTGGATCACAACCCACTCAATAGTTTCTCGGCTGACGATGAGCCAACTAATTTGGACTAAACAATACTCCCTCCGTCCACAAAGTTTGTAAGGATAAGATCATGCACAACCCCTTAAAGAAAAATTTAATATAAGGTGCAATTTGACTAATATAACCCTACTATCAATCATTATTAAAATGGTTTGTACTTTTTGAAAATTGTAAAAACAACTATACTTTAACATTAAAGTAGTCTTGTAACTTTTAAATGGTTACTTTTCGAAATAAGTAGTTATGTAATTATTAAGGGCAGAATTGAAAAAAAAAAAAAGACTAATTGTTTCTTGATTGTTTTAAGTGACAATCAAGTTTTGGACAACTATTTTTAGTATACATGAAAAACAATAGTTGATGGAGAGAGTAGTTCATAACCCCAAGCCGTCCAAGTCAATTTATGGTTCATTTGTTCTTTGTTACTTTGTCTAATTACTAAATCAAACTAATAAAGCTTTATTCTTTCGTTTATCATGGCTATATCAAATAAATCAAACTCAAAAAGGCCAACTTTTCTCTTTTTGGATAACCGTGGTGTCCGGGCCAACTTTTGCGCAACAGCAGGTACCAGGTAACTATATCGATCAAGGCTAGAACAGATGGGAAGAATTCTCCTAGTGTTTTTGTCTCCATCTGAGATTTGAACCTGAGACCTCAATGCTCTTAACCACTTTATTGGCCAGTAGGCCACACCCTTGGGTGCAAGCTTACTTTTCTATGTTCAATAAGCTTTTGTATGGGTCAATTTGGGCTTCATATGCAAGCGTAAATTGAACCAATCTTTTACATGAGCTAACTTTGGCTACATATGAAATACAAATTGTCCTAAGATTTTAAATGAGTTTAACTTGGGCTATGCCAACTAATATATATCCAGACTAACCCGCTCAAGTCTGGATGTATTGGACAGGTTATATTTTTATGGGCTAAACATGACACCCCTAGTTCATGAATAACAATGCAGCAGTAGAAGAAAGAGCTTAAACCTGCTGCAAGACACCACTTCTGTCATCAGGGGTTGCTTCAATGGTGTAGTTCTTCGTAGCTTCCCGCAGTTCATTGAATCTAGAGAGCACTTTGGCCTGACAAGTAAAGGGAAAAAATTAGTTAAAGATCAAGTCATTCTCATGGAGCTGAATGATCATTTTTATGAAGGGGAACTCCTTGAGATCATTACACTAGCTGGGTTGAAAAATGTGCGGCCAACACCATAATACAGGCCTAGAACATCGTATGCCTGAGATACAAGGAAAGTGTCAAAATCTTCAAGAAAAAATCGTGGAAGGCTGAAGCATTCACATAGTTGTGGATAGGCAGATACTAACCTTGCGGTCTGGATCAGCATACAAGCAATCCAATGGAAATGGTAACTGGCCATAAATATGAAGAAAAAAAGAATCAGCTCAGGATCCTTCAAATATACAATCAAGTTGTTGACAGCATGATGAGTTCACAGTTTAAATTAAGAAGCATGCCACGGTACTAAATAACTTTGGGTTACCTAAGAATCCTCAATTTTCATTCCACCCTTTTAAACCAGTTTCCTTCCGTTGTCAACGAGTTGGTCTCTTAAGACAAATTTAATCCAACTAATGTATGTCTACAACACCAGCCTAATATAAGTGTACCAAAATCACTAAGTTTACTTCCAATTAGTTGGCATCGAACTTTATGAAATACAAATTAAGGAAGCAATTTAAAATACTCTATTATTATGTTCTTTGATTCCAAAATCGGAACTATTTTAATGAATCAGTACTGCAGCTTTAGCTTATAAAAAAGGCTAGATCTGCCGTGCATCAGATGGAGCTAGGCAGCTTCTGGAGTATTGGAGTTCAAAATAAATGCATCCTTACCACACCAGATGTCACTTATAGAGGCAAAACATATTAACAGAGAATAGAATATGATCTCTTTTTTTTCTCTCAATTTCATAACCATGTCTATTATTGGTTATTTGACCAAACATAATGAAAACAAACAGTGCCCATAAATCATGAAGTCTAGTCATTGTGTTACTTAAGCACAATTTCTGAGATATACTTGCTAGTCCTCCTTATGTAATTCACTTCGTAGGGAAATCAACTTTCCCTTCTAGTCCAGATACCGAGATAAACACCAATATTTGGAGACCTAACTTTATTCAACATCAAAGACACATCACAAATGAAAAGTCACTATGTATGTTGTGGGACATCCCTTTATTTTCTTAAACAAACATAGCATGCAAAACAAGAATAAAGCAAAATGCCAGACACAGAACGAAGGAAGGATTCAAGTCCCTGGATTAATTCCCAACCCTTATTCTTCTTATTATTGTATAAATTAGTTATTACCAAAGCTCCATTTTTAATTGACGTTTTTCAGTACCACATGTTTTAAACTTATAACATGTAGATATCAAACCTCCAATATAAGTCCACATTAGCAGCAACAACAACAGCAGTGCTCTTTGTTATCCGTGGTGTTGGGGCCAGCTTGTATGCACCTTAACATAGAAAGTTCTTGATATTTTTATTGGTAAAATCTGCATTAAGGTTATAATACTCCTAGATAAACAATAGGTTCAAAATCCACATACTAATATGACTAAAAACTCATTTGCAACAAGTAAATATCACCTATATAGATTTTTTTCTTCCAGTGTCTTCATACATATTCTTAGCTAAGTTTGCATTGGTTCCAAGAAATTATAGCTCTTTCGAGACAACTTCTTTCCCCGTGATTTTAGGTCTACCTAGTTCCCTTTAAACACCTTCCATCACCATAGTTTCACATCTACAGAACGATGCATACGTAGGTAGGTCGATTAAAGACATGAACAAACCATCTCAAGCGATCTTCTCTCATTTTATCCTCAACTCGTGTTACTTGCACCTTTTGCCTAATATGCTCATTTTTAATCTTTTCTAATCTTGTATAACCACATATCCATCTTAGCGGTCACATCTCTGGAACACTCATCTTGTGAATATGTTGGATTTTAGTAATCCAACATTCACTACCATATTGGACTGCTACGAAAAACACCATCGGATTTCAAAGTAGCACGATCTAATTCGAAAATTTCACCCAATTGAGCACGTCGAGCATATTTTTTCACAGTAGCAGGATCAGGTGTCCCTGCTTTTTCAGGGTAAGAAGGGGTAGAGAAAATGCCTCGAGCCAATGTTCGAATACCAGGCGCTATATAACATTATTGGTATAATTGTCCTTTAGAACTTACCTTTCACTTTGATAGACATCCTCTGATTACATAAAACCTTAGTGGTAGTTTTCCTTTTCAACAACAACACCAACATATCCAATATAATTCACAAGTGGGGTCTAGGAAGATAGAGTGTACCCAAACCTTACCCTTACTGAGCTGTTTCCGAAAGACCCTTGGCTCAGTAGTTTTCCTTTTCAACCATCTAACATTCTATGAGTAACGCTCATCTGCCATTCCAGTCTCCTGAAACGACAAGCCTAGATATCTAAGCATTTGGCACCACTCATCTAGCCTCATCTCAACTTCACTCTTCTCATGGGGACTAAACTCGTCGTGCATGTATTCAGTCGTACTTCTATTCATCCTAAACCCGTAATCTCTAACTGCTTCCCCATTGATCAAGCTTCTGGTTGACATCCTTGTTGGTTTCAGCAATCAACACTTTTGTCAGCAAATACACCCCATAGAACCATTTTGTATTTTGTTGGTTAGCTCATTCATAACTAGGTAAACAAGTAGGGACTCAATATCAATCTCTGTTGTAGACCCAATGTTATAGGAAATCTTTTTTGTATCTCCTACTACTATTTTCACACTAGAAACAACTTCTTTATACATGTCCTGTATGGCCTTGAGATATTTAATATGGACTATTTTCTTTTCCATCACCCCACCACAAAGGACCTTTCATGGTACTTTATCATATGTTTTCTCTCGATGACACCATGTTTAGATCTTTCTTGATAAATTTTGATCAATCTTATTAGGAGAAATATAGCCTTTGTTGTAGATATACCATGCATAAGTCCATATTGGTTCTCTGTTTAGGACATACTAACTCTATATTTAAGTAGCAAAATCAAGCAAACTTCTTCCAAATCAGAATAGAGGCAAATTCGGACAAACAGTATCAAATTTCAACCGACGACATATAGTTCTATGCTTCCAAACTAAGGTCAGTCAAGAGTTAAGGCAAGTCACACTATTTTCTTGCAGAAACCACATTTTGACATTTCTTGAATCAATTATGTGGTGTTTGTTTGTGGACTTGACTTGCAAATAAAGAGATTTAAGCTTGCATGTCAACTTTAATTCATGAAACTGAGAACGCAATTGTAACTTGAACTTGAATAAATTTTTTCAAGTTAAAGGCGTATTTCGAGTAAGTTTCACAAATATTCAACTTCCACTCATGGATTTCAAATTTGAATGAAACAATTCAAACAAAAACTTCAACTTTGAATTTAAATATGTTTCTGAAGGAACCTTAAGTTCATGGAGTCAATTGAGCCAGAAGTTTGATATGACATGTATGACCTTAACTAGCTTATTTGAAACATTAGAAATAATATGTCAAAGAACTAAATCATTCGAAGTAACAGCCAAGGTGAAATGAAGATACCCTTTCAGCAAGAATACGTGCTTTGTTAGGAGCACCAATACCAACTGCAATTAGCTTTACACCAGCAGAATCAAATCTCTCCTTTGTCTCTTTGAGTGCTTTAGCAAGTTCCCAGCTAACAAACAGCAATGCATATCGAACAAGAATATCAAAAACAAAAATTGTATATAAAACACCAAAACAAAAAGTCTTGATAGAAAAAGTGAGGTCATAATTTACCAGCAAGGACAGCCAAAATGCCTCAGAAGTGCAACAACAGCTACTCCCTGGTGAAGATAACGACCCAATAATAAAATGTAATTATGCTACCAGAAAACGTAGGTCAGCCATTTGAAATTCATGAAACGGAGGTAGGTAGCTCCATGATAACATAGGCATCAAGCCCCATTTTTCCATTTAAACCATATATGCACCACCAAATTGTTTGCCTTAAGTTTCTAATCTTTCCTGCCCCTATTAAGTAAATTTCCATTTTTTTTCTTCTTTATTGCTTCAGTCAGCCTGGGCATACCTTAAATATGTACTAGTTATACTGATATCTTTTTATTATTATTTATTTTTTAATGACCATGGTGTCCACACTACCTTTAGCACACCTCAACTAATTCCACGAGATACCTGCACCTCCCACCAGCACAGGTATACCACCTAGGCTAGTACAAATGAGAAGAACCACCTACTGTTTTTATTTCTAGATTTAACCTACGACGTCAAGGCTCTCAACCACTTCATTAGTCACTAGTTGTATTGTTATAGTAAGAAAGGATTTCTCTTTACAGTTTGTCCGGTAATTGTTAAATATTGTTTCATAATGTATCATATTGTGTTATATTGTATCATACTGTATTGTTTTAAGATTGTATTGTTCTCCGTCATTACATAATGTCACACATCCATAATTTAACCAATAAACCTACTAGAAAAGTAGGATACGTGGTAGAACTACTATGAAAAAGGCAGTATAAAAGATGAAATATAATTATTAAAATTGTTATCAACCTGTATTTATAAGGTTAACCAATAAACAGAAACAAAAATAAGATGAAGCAGAAAAAATACAAAATAATCCGAGTCCACAGAAACTACTGTCTCCTTAAGAAATTTAATCCCACTGTACCCGAGGTTATGGATTGGATTAATTTCCCCCAAGATAAAATGGATTAATCCTGTTAAAGAAATAGCGGTACCTCAAACTTCTTTAACTTCAGCGAACTTAAGAACAACAAGAAGTCACACAGACTCAGTCGATCGACACTTTGATTTTGAGAGAAAAATATATGCAGAGAAGGAAAATTTCAGTGTTTGAAAAAACGAAAAATGACTTCCTTTTATAGCCATTTTCAGCAAGAAACGTGTCTGTTCAGAAAAATCTGTTCAGACCCGTTTTTTCGGAAAATGTGTCTGTTAGGAAAATAACGGCTTTTCGAAAAGAGTAACAACTTTTTGAAATGTTACCGTTACAGAATTTATTTGATTAACAAAAATTGATTCAATCACACGAATTAATTCTGTTAATTAACTAATTAACAAACGTTCTAAATTAATATAAGAGATAATATTAACAAAAATTGATTCAATCACATCGTTTGCCGAAGCCGAAGCGAGCGACGACGCGAGGGGCACCTCTTTTTAGCTCTTTAAGAAGTAAAGGAAGTGTTTTCTTATATAAGGACAACAATTTCCCTTTCTTTTGCCGAAATGGGAGAAATGACTTTTCATTTGCACTTTGCTTCATTTTCACTCCAAAATAGTTCCTCACTTTTCATATTCTCTTTTTTTTTTTCCCTTTGCACTTGCTAAACCCAACAAAAATAATTTTAAATAAGGGATCACACCATATCACCAAATACGATCATTACATAAAATGGATCTTCGATTTAAATCAAAAGATACAATAGATACTTAAAAACGTTCTATTTAAACTAACAATACAATACCGTACTGCTGTTAACAACCATCCAAATTAGGTGTTAGCAATCCAGAAATTTGCACAGCACATTAAAACAAATAGTTGGGAAGATGAAAAGAAAAATCCCCAAAAATAGGAAATTGAGTTGTTAGAATTGTGAAATAGCAATACCTCATTTTGATCCCAAAGGACCTCAAACTTGACGGACTGACCAGTAGCAGTGAAAATTGAAACATCTGCAAGTACATCACCAATGTCTTGAGCAAAGGCAGCGGTGGAAGCAGCAGCTTTAGGCACAAAACTAGAAATTCGTTTTGGCGTAGTGGCGGTGAGAGGAATAGCAGAGGAAGGGAAAGGGTGAAGAAACTTGAAGGTGTTGGGAGTGGGAGAGAAGGAACAAAAAGAAGGAACTTTTGTAGCAAATGTTAGGCTACTCTGCTGGAGAGATGCCATGGTTGCAAATTGCAAGTGGGTTGAAATGAAAATTTGTGGAAGAAAAAATTGGCAACTTCTTAGCCCAATTTTTCTAGCTTTAGTACTAGATCAAAATATAACCATCCATTATTATTTTTATTTTCGTGGCTTTATTACGTTTAGACTAGACTAAATTTATCATTCCAAAATCAAAGATATAAAAGGTTGTCATCAAAATAAGTCATAAATAAAATAATACATGGATTATCCCTAAATAAGAGAAAATTTGTAAGTTAAAAATATTTTTAACTATGATAATTTTTGTTAGGTAAAATTAAATTCGTTCATTTATGTTATGTGTAGGTTAAAATTATTATTAACTATAACTATTTTTGTTAGGTAAAATTAAATTTACTCATTTATATTACGTGTGGTATAACTTGTGTTACTATTTTTTGTATTTAGGCATAACTTGAGTCACTTAACTTATGTTTTGGGCTTTAATTTTTTTTTGCCTTCAAATATAATGTGTCACTAAGCTTATGTCTTGGAGTATTACTAGTGTCTTAACGTAATTTCTTTTTTGTCTTAAGACATAATTTATATCATTGAATATATACCTTATGAAAAAAAATTAAGTTAAGATTTTTTATTTTATTTTTTTCGCTCGGTGACATTTTCAATTATTATTTTTATTCAAAGCTCTGAAGGAAAAGAATTTGAACATCATATTTTAAGTGGTCACAATTAATGACTACTCCAAAATAGGGGCATTAGTGCGATGGATCCCAAAAAAATAATCATAAAAAGATATAATATAAGGTTTTTTTATAAAAAAAAATTATATGGTTAAGGGTCAGATTTCAATGCACAGGGCTAATATTCTTATTACATAATTTCACAATCTCTCTTGTTCTTCAAAAAAATAAAAACTTTTTTTAAATTATTCATATCTAAGATGCAATTTTTGTAATTGCGCGAATATTTGACTAACGAGCGATTAACAAGATAACATTATTTAATTAGGTGAAGTAGGTAATTTTCAAAAACTAAGATTGTTTTATCTGTTCATTGTATGTGCCACTAGATGGAATTAATTCGTCAATAATATATGTTGATTGCGTTAAATTCCACTTGATCCTACGAATCTATAGTCTAAATTCCTTGCTTTCATGGCAATTGTGGTCCTCTTCACTTATGCAATTGATGGTAGTGTTATAAAAAAAATATGCTTCTCGAGGATTTAGTTATTACAATCGTCAATCAATTGAGGATAGACAGATGTAGAAAAAATGTAGCAATAAAAGTATTAAGTTAAAAGTAACTGTGCTCCAATTAAAGCTCGTAACTGTTGGCATGTCGGATTGAAGAAACAACGCAAGGACTTAAAATCTATATCTTATTAGTATTATATAAATAACTATATAATGGAAAGAAAGTTGAATGAAAAAAGATTCGTAAGAAATGTGTCAGGTATATATAGGTCAAATAATATAAAACGGAGATGGTATCAACAGATCGATAAAACTAACGACATTTTCCTCGATGTTTTCTACCAAAACCATGATCATACTCAATATAGAATATAGAAATCAAATACAACAACTAAAAAACAGAGACAATACACTTTGAGATACAACATACACTGCTAAAATTCATCACTCAACAACCCTGAACTAAGTTATAACCAAAATCCAAGGACCATTCAGTATGTCCACACACAAAGTAAGACATAAGCTAACAACAACAGAATACTGGGAACTCACACACCTATAAACTTCAACACTCTTCTCCAAAACCTCCTCATTCATAAATTCAACATATCTTTTCAAACACTTCCACAACTTCTCCACAAAAGATCTAACACACTCGAAAACAACTCTCCCACTCAAATCAAGAATATACCTTTTACTCATTGGCACAGTTAAAGCAGTACTAGTTGACACTCTATCATCCATTTCTGTACTTGTCAAAATTTGATGAGAAGTTTTGACAAATGTTTCTGTTGCACCATTACATAAGGTCACCAGCATTTCTCTCATTTTCGCTTCATTCTTCGGATTTGTCAAACCAGAAAAGATTTCATTGTAAGTGTTGATATTCATTGTTTTGTCAAGATAAACAGTAACAAGAGTGCTCACAAATATTTGCACACAATTCCCTATCAGAGTATCAACATATTCAGGAACAGAGTAACCCTGTTTAACAGAACAAAATGTAAGTACCAAATTCCTGGCGAAACTCCCAACAATTACAGAAGCAAAACCACACCCTGCATCAGAAAACAGTTTATTTAAAACCTGATCGAACAAATCATAATCCAATTCCTCTGTTTCTTGATTACAACAACCTCGAAGAACTCCGATAGTTAAAGCACTAGTAACCTTAACAATTGACTCTGAAAACTCATCTGAATTAGTAATCTTGGAAATTTGCTTCAGACTTTTTGGAATTTGATCAGAATTTGATAACATAAACTCCTTTAGATCTTTAGAGAAAATCCCAATTACATCAGCAGAATCAGACAACATTTCAGCTAAAGAAACAACAGAATCAAGAAGCTTCAACAATCTTTCCCTCTTTTTAACCATAGATGGTGAGTAAAAAGCTTTATATGCACCAAAACCAGTAACACCAAGAGCTCCTAAAGCAACAAGCAAGTTCTTGTTTTTTTGAGTATAACCCATACCCTTTTTTATTTGTTTCATATCCATACAATTCAGAGCACAATCTCCTTAATTCTCAAGACTCAAACGGGGTTTGAAAAACAGATTGAATAGAACTTGCTTAATGTAGAAGAATATGAACGGATTTTTTCTTTTTTTATTTTTATTTTTTGCCTTTTTGGGGTCAGAGAAGCTAATCCGGTAGAAATTATACATGTACTATGAATCTTTTGATAAGAACGACTTAGATCAGGACAACTGGTGGGGTCTCTGCATCTTCATTCACTCTAAGCTTGCAGGTGTCCACATTTTTGTGAGCTTAAAAAAACATATTGTCTAATTTTAAAAAATCATAAATAAAAAGATAATTTTATCGATTTGATCGTTAAAAATATTTTTGAAATTTTATAAATAAATATAAATATTTTTAAAAAGAATAAATGTTTTTTAAATTCAATAAGATGATCACCTAGTGAGACAATTAATACTTTTTAGTATAGTGATCAACTAATATAAAACATAATTAATAATTTAATTTGGTAAAGAAATTAAAAAATAAAATTAATAATTTAAAATAAATTATAAATATTTAAGCTAATATTATCTCTTATTTATGAAAATAGATTTATTTTGATCTCTTAAATATAATTTTGAGCATATTTAATATTTTATCACTTTACTAAAGTGGAGCATTTTTATATGTACTTTGAAGGATCAAAATAAACATGCTCTCATAAATAAAAGATAATTTTAGCCCAAAATAAACCTACTCTCAAATTTAAAATATGTTTTTTAATATACTATAAAAAAAACACAGCGTAAACAATAATTTATACACGTTTTTCGTTTGGCCATGAATTCGGAAATTTTAAAAATAGAATTATTTAAGTTGTATTTTTGAAAATAAATATATTTTTTAAGTTTGTATTTGAACATAAATTTTTATATATTTATAAGTGAAAATAAAATTTATCGGGGTATTTGATATTTGATAGATTTTTGAAGAATCTTTTTTACCACTGATCTAGTAAATAACGAGAAAATGCGCTTCAATGCACTTGTAGATAAGCTGAGCGTATATCAAGTACGTACAATGTTGGATTTAGAGTGGGTTCAATTAAATCCACTATTTTCCTACTCAAACTACAATTTATTGAATTTAAATTTTAAATTCGCTTTTGAGCTAAGGTATTAGAGAACCGTGCTGGTATCCATAGAAGTACTGAGTGTATCGGGGCTCAAAAGAAGAGAGGAACACCACATGAAAGAAGAAGGAGATTGAGGTACGCCTAGAGGAGTTGTGTCGCATGCTCCAAAAATAGTACTGTTCGGTACTGCAATTTGGGGTCCAACATGTTTTTCTTCCGCGTGAATAATTGACTCATTAGAAATCTCGTCATTTGAAATCACCACTGAGGAGGAAGGAGGAAGAAACTCTCTCCATTGCCCGCCATTAATATTACTGTTACTTGGTAATGAAGTTGGTGAAAGATCACGAGCAGAAGGAGGAGGAGGAGCCACCTATTCATGAAAATTAAACCTAATCAATAATTAGTTAATATAGCTAGTAATGTTTCCTAGTTTATGACATTTAGCAAACTTACACTACTTAATTACTTATCATAGTTATAAGACGAAATGGTCTAATAGACCCTTGTACTTGTATCTGTTTGTATTCCCAACCCTTCTACTTATTCTTTTGTTATCTGAACCCCTGAACCCATCTAAACACAATATTTTAAACATAATTTTGATATGGTATGATGTGTGTTGTACAAACACATACACATTGGCAAAAAAATAAAAAATAATCCACATATGAATATTAATATAAAAAAATACTAAATTTAAAAGATAAATAAATGAAAAGAAAAAAAAAGGGAGGGGAGTCATCTTCTTCAAACATTTCTGCCCCCAAACATTCCTGC
>NC_028638.1:38628434-38674672 GCF_001406875.1 Solanum pennellii
CCTCCACCCAAATCGCTGCCTCCATTTCCATTTCTTTTTTTCTTTCTTTGGATTTACCACCATTTTCCTTGTTCTTCTTTTTTAATACCTCCATATTGTCCCTCCCCTAAATATTTTCTCTAAGTTTATCTTTTTGTTACAAATCAATTTTTCTCGTAGTTCTTTTCATTTTGTCATATTTATATTTCAAAATCTCAATTTTGTGTGTTTTGTGATTGTGTATATAAGGTTTTGAAATATGAAAAACTCCATTGGTAATTTGATGAAGCTTCAACAATAACAAATGGGTTTTGTGAATTTATGACTACATCGAGCCGTCATGGTGAAGATCAACAAAATCAAACCAACAAAGATACAATACAATCAACAACAAAAAAAGATGAATAAATTGAAGGATAAATAAAAGAGAAGAAATTTGAAGAAAAAAATTTAAAAAGATAAGAGAAAAACTCAAATTTGTCCAACAATGGTGTTGAGTGAAAATAAAGAAGAAAAGATGGTCTTTAAAGATAAAAATCTGACTTTTTAAGATGTTTCACGCTCTAGTTTTGTGTGTATCACACACTCCATGTGGAGTCTTTTCACATAGGATGTCATATCAAAAATTGTGTCTAAAATGATGTGTTTGGATTAGTTCAGGGGTCTAGATGACAAAAGGGTAAGTAGAAGGGGCCAAAATACAAATGGATACAAGTTTTAGGGTCCACCAGACCATTTCGTCTAATTATAATTGGCATAATACATATATTAGACCCTAAACTTGGCTTCAAATTTTAACTTTGACCTCCAATTTTCATAATGCACAAACAGACACTTTAACTATCCAACTTTTAAATAAATAAACACATGAGTCCTACATGACACAATACACGTAGGACACCACGTCGGACAAAAAATGACAAGTAGGATGACATGTAGGACATGTGTGTCTGTTTGTTCAATTTTATACAAGTTTAAGTGTCTACTTGTGCACATCCAAAGTTGAAGGGCATAAATGTAATTTGAAGCTAAGTTAAAGGGCATATTTATGTATTATGCCAATTATAATTTGATATAATTACCACTCGCGACTAACATTATACATTAATTAATTATGCGGGCTGACTTCGAGTTTGTATAATTTGTCACGTTTGTATATGTATAATTCATCAAAATATACAAATATATGTATAATATACAATTATCTAATCAATATATATACACAATTCACCTCTCTCCTACTGTATGCCCAATCTCGCTCGCCTCTCTCCCTCTCCCAATCTCGCTTTTTATATATACAAATGCATATGTATAATATACAATTATTTAACTAACATATCTATACAATTCACCTCTCTGCCACCACTCTCTGCCCTCTCTCACTCGCCTCTCTCCCAATCTCGCTCACCTCTCTCCTCCCTCTCCCAATCTTGCTCGCTTCTCTCCTCTCTCTCCCAATCTCACTCGCCTCTCTCCTCACTCTCCCATTCTCTCTTGCCATATATAGAAATACATATGTATAATATTCAATTATCTAATCGATATACATACATAATTCACCTCTCTCCAACTCTTTGCCCTCTCTCTCGCCTCTCTCGTCTCGCTCGTCTCTCTCCTCCCTATAACATGTAGCTACAAATTACAATTATCAAACTATAGTTTTAGAGAATAATTAGGCTATTTTTGAGTGACTACATGTGAAAGTCCCCTTCATTAAATATGTAAATTAATTTTTTAGGTCTGATCATACGATTCAAACATGATATTATAGTGGATGCATATGTAAAGGGGAGTGCTTAAGATAATGTTTTAACTGAAATGATCACACAATTCAATATAGATGAGCAACCTCTGGTGAATGCGCGGGGATGGAGGTGGGATTGGAGTGAGATTGGAACTCGGGTGCAGCAGTTAACATTTGGACAACTTGTCTGAAATTAACAACTTCGACTCTATAGATTTTAGGGGGAATTGGTGGCGATGGAGCGATGGGCTTCTTGTTGATTGATCTTGATGGAAAGCTGCGAACTCTATGGAGAGAAGAAAGATATGGCTTTTCTTTCGTTTCGTCGAGTTGATCATGACAAGCAAAAGAACTTGAAGAACTAGAGAAGGAAGAAGAAAATATTTTACTTGAATACGGTTCCATTTTTCAGTTTGATAAGTAGAATTTGTATTGTTTAATTTTGTGGCCTTGTATATATAGTGAAGGTGGCTAACATAGTTGGGGGATTTTGTGAGAACAAAATATTAATTATCGTAGTAATAGAAAGAAGGTTGTGAAGAAAGATATTAAATGAAATGGAGGGAGGATGTAATGTGAAGTTTGTCTTGAGGCGTCGGCTATATATATATATGGATAGATGAAGCTGATCAAAGTTAGCCGACACGTTTGGATTGATTTAGAAGTTGGTCAGATCTGTTTTTAAATTAGTGTTTGACTTTTGAAAGTGTTCGATAAATATAAAATATATAATTAAAAAAATTAAAAATAAATTATTAATAAGTTAGAAAACATTTTTCAAGATTAAAAATAACTTAAAATACGTTTAAAATGACTTAAAATAAGTCAAAAATAAAAAGTATATCTATCTTACTTTTTATTTTTTCATTTTAAAATAATTTTAATTTGACTTTTTATTTTTAACTTAAAAATTATATTTTTAAATCAATTCAAACGAGCTCTTAGTCTTTAAATTATAAATAAATCCAATATTAATAGATACTGCTCAATTTTGACCTAATTTTCAAATGGAAAAATTACATAAATTAGTACATTTTAATAAATAATTACTGATTTTAGCAATACTTTTTATTTATTACCATTTATAACAATACTATGTCAAATCTGCAATATGAATTAAAAGTGAATTATGTATGCAATATATATGAATTATAATTGTTTTTTGAAATATATTATGTTTGTTTGGTAAAAATTTGACACATTGTATTATAAGTGTATTAAAATTTGTGATAAATGTATTATCCATTATTAAAATTTGTATTATATATGAATAATAAATTCTTCTTTGTAATATGTATTAAACTTGTATTATAAATGAATTAAAAGTGATAAGTGAAAAAAAAGATATTATTGCTATAAATGGTAAATATTTTTTTATTTTTGTATATTTATGTAAGTTTCCCTTTAAAAATTGGTTTCTTTTTCCTTCTTTCTAGTTATTTTCTTTGTTTCAAATTATGTGATTGTTTTAATATTTTCACTTTGTTATAAGATAGTGTTGAGTATAGTAAGGAAAAATGAGAAATGAAGTGTTCCCCTATACTTTAGTAAAACATTTTTCTCCAAAAAAAAGTTTAATTTTTAAATAAGAAAATACTTCTACTTCTTATTAAAAATTTGAGAAAAGGAATTTCTCGCGCCATTGTTAATAGGCTACGATTATAATTATTTTCTTCTTTTTCGATATTATTTTTGACATGATACAAATTATATTTTCTTTACTAATTTTAACTTTTTAGTTTTGAAAATTTATATTTAAATTTTTGTTTCTTACGAAATTCTGTAAAGTTATTATTTCAAGTATCTTGATTATACAGACTAACATCAAATAGATGATGATATTTTAGAATTGTAAAAAGGAAGTGACTTTATTTTAAAAAGGTTTTCCATAATACAAAATGATTAATTAGTGTTTTTTTTTAATTATTATTATTATTATTATTATTATTATTAGGAGTAATAAAAATATTAAAATATTCCTTACTTTTATAAAAATAAATAGTTTTTTCACTCCATCTAACAACACCATTAATTTTGATACTAATAAAGTATCCCTTTTTAAATGCTTGATGACTATGTGAGGACTAAGCTCAGCTACACGTACAATTCAGTCTCATCTGCTGATGAAGAATTTTAGCTAGGGTGTATGAAGAAAATCAGTATTCCGACTTAATTGATAATTCGAGTTAAATTGAAAAAAATAAATCAAGAATTAGTAATTTCATCTAACTATTTCTTTAAGCTTAAGTTATAAGTAATAATTTTGACGTAATAAAATAATTCAACAATTTAACATCATCACTGCCATATGTAAATAGGACTACAAATGGACGGTCTGTTGAATTTGTTTATGATTCATTTTTACTTGTTTTATATTATAAAAATAGTTTTATTTTTATTTGTTATTTTAACGTATTAAGAAAAAGTAATTACTTTTTTCATCTTTCTACCTTTAGTATAGATATCTAATGCTAATCATTAATTGATATGAACATTATTATTAAATTATTACATCGATCATTATTTTTAAAAATATATAAAATTAAAAATAAACGAATAGAATATAACAAAATACAATACTGTGCAACTGTGCAAAAGAAGCGTCACACAGTCTATTCAAACATTCATTTATAGAACTCCATATTCAATCTTATTTAAAAATTCAACCAAACAGAGTCATAGTTCTTGAGAAAGACGGAATTCTTCTAGAACTTAATTAATATCCTGAATTATTTTTTTTTTATCATTTAGAATGACGTTTTTAATAGGATTTTCTCCATGTCCAAAGCTCGAACCTAAAATCTCTGATAAAGGGTGAATTACTTCCACCAATATACCACAATCCATGTTGATAATATCTTATTGTCTGACGCCAATTTAATTTGACGTCCATATTACATGTTCCTGTAAAGAGTTTATACATATATTTTACCTAAAGTAATTAATTTAATATGTTGCTAACTTATTTATTGATAATTACTAATTAAAACAGTAAGTGCAAATTGGAAGAAAAAAACAATTGTATCAAATAACCTTTTTTTTAAAAAAAAAAACGCAAAAGGGTATATATTGAAATAAATTAAATTGAATTGCAGATTATTACATAGTGAAGAATTAATTAAATGTACACAAAATACTCGATAAAGACTATAGTAAAAATTGTAGCAATCGCGAATTATATCCTTAATTCAAAAAATATTAAAGTTATCAAAACAATCTATATTTGAGTCAGGTAGTATCGTTCTTGGATTTACATAGTCGAGCTACATACCGTCAATACTTGCAATCACTTTTGATATTAATTATTCCATTTATCTTTATTTATTTGATATTATTTATTTTTCGAAATTAAAATTATGTAAATTTTGATTGACATTTTAAAGTAGCGCTATGATATTTTTTCATCCTATTGGATGACAATTTATATTATTTCCGTCCCCTTTTAATTATTATAGTTTATTTTTTAAAGTCAAACGATAATAGTTTCAATTAACATTTTACGATATGTTTTTCATTATATTGATATGTAAAATATTTGTATTTATAGTACTGTTTATATAATTTTTAAATATCTTGTTTTTTATTTAAAATATCAAACTATTATAATTAAATTTAATTTTAAAAATTAATCAAATTAACTTTTAAAAGCTTTAATGAATGATCAGTTAGATATCTTACGAGAGTAAAAATATAATGTAAATTGATAGGATTGAAATAAAAGCTTATACTATAATATGCCTTAAATATCGTGACATCTTGGGACGGATGGAGTGGTCATCTGCTTCTTGTTACGAATATTTAATTATCAAAATGTATTGACTGCCAAGAATTTGGAATTCAACATAGCAGTGCACTGAAGAACAAGAGTTTGGTCTTTGAATAACAAACTCACTTGTAATAATTCAAAACAAAGACCAACTAGTCCTGCCCAACTTGTTGCAAAGTCTTGAATCTTTCAAAGCTCATTATTGAAAGTCATACGTACTATTTCATTCGTTGAGAATTATTTCTCATGTTGTGCTTATTAAAAGTTAATTTGATTATTTTTTAAAGGTAAATTAGATTATATTAATTCGATATTTTTAAACAAAAAAAATTAAATATTCTAAAACTATAAAAAGTACTATAAATTACAATTTTTCGCATATTAATACGATGAAAAAATACATCTTAAAATGTTAGTCAACGTTTTTATAGTTTGACTCTAAAAATAGAAACCATGACAAACATTGCCGTAGTATATTATTTAGTTTTGACTAGGAAAGCATTGTATTAAAAATAATTTATTAATTTAATATATAAAATAAAGAAATCATTTATCACTTAATTTTTAATTACAATTTTCAAGACATTAAAGTTATTATATTCAAAGATTAGAGTGTTATAGAAAATTTATCATTTTATTTACTACTCTTTAAGAGATGTAACAAATTAATAGTGGACAAGTAAAAATAGATTAACATATATTTTTAAATTTTGTCTGCTTTAATTTTCTCGATTCTTTTTCGCTAATCCTATTTAGCTTTTCTTTTTAAAAAAATAAAATAAAATTGGAAAGACATATAAAAAGCTGAGGTAAAGTTTAATTTTTTTTACCTGTACTTTTTCCTTTTGAAAATATTGCTCATTTTTTTTAATCAAAGACATAATCACACTGTTGAGTGAAGTGAATTTGCTTAAATAAAACAACAAATTAATTAGATATTAATGCATCAAGGTGGAGGCATTAGTTGAGAAAATTATATGTGTTGGTGCCCATGGACAATCCATCAATATCTTGTTTCAGTAGAAAACAATACAGCATTTGAATTCTTCGTGAATTAATTATGAACAAATATAATTAAAATGTTAATGCTACTAATTACTATAGTTGATACACATTTTGAAGTCTTATGCAAATTGGTCCACAACAATTACCTCCTCTTTCTCTCTTTTTTTTTTTTACCATTATCCTTTTTTTCACTATTTTTGAACCTTCATAGAGGCTCCACCACCATAGATTTACGGATCCTATAACAAGTTACAAGCTTAAAATGAATTTCAAAATTTAACCCTAAAGTAATTTGAATTTGGATTAGATTTGAACTAAATTTCAGTTTTGGCTTTTAGAGTTTGTTAGTCATTTGTGTTGGTTCAATAGATTTTAAACATTAAGAGGAGTACAAAATTTAAATTTGCAATAGAATTGAGGTAAATTTTAAAAGAGGCGCAACAAAAAAAGATAGAAGTATTTTTGTATTATAATGTAGGAATTGACATGTATATATAATCCATAAATTAAATTCACATGTTTTAATCAAATAAATATTTAGCAAATAAAGGGAAATTTTTTATAGATAACAATTGACAAACATAACATACAACTATATTAGAACAGCACAAACAGCGGGATTCATGGTAGAGAAAATTTAGGCGAGAGAGAAAATCAAATATATATAAAAAAATATAGAGATAAAAAAGAAAAAAACTACACTTATGAAGAGACGGAAAAAATAAAGAAAATATTTCTCAATATGACAATGCAAAATAAATATAAAAAATTGTAAAAAAATTAAAGTGAACTATTTAATGTCAATTAATATTATAATTTGAATAATATCTATATAATAGTGTGTATTTATTCATTTGGTAGCGAATGCAATTATTTTTTTATCGACTGGCAAAAATGTTTAATTTGCCTTATTACTCAAATCAGGGGCGTATAAAATTAAACCAAAAACGAATCAAACTGCAAATTAAGTCAAATAGGAAAAAAAATCCGACTAGTGATTTGGTTTTGAAAAAAAACTGATTATTTTTGGGTTAGTTTGATTTTAACTAAAAAAAATTCCAACCCGAAATCAAACCAACCGACATTATATATATAATTGTAAAATTTTATTTTATACATAGAAATATTTTTAAAATTTACTTTGATATCATTTAAAAATATTTCTTATACTATTTCATAGTTTTTATCTTTTAATGTATTATTTCAAGTTGAAAACTTTGAATTCGGAATGGTTCAATAAAAATTATAGTTCATAAATGTTGATAATTATAATAAAACTTAAATCAAAATCAAATTAATACTAATGAAAAAAATCAATTCAACAATAAGAATGACAATAATATTAAATATTTATTCTTTAATTTTACATTGATATTAAAAAACATAATCTAATTTTAATTTTCCTTAAATATTTAGTAATGTAACTAATACTTATTAAACTTATTTTAACATGATTTAGTACTTTTAAATTATGATTTTTTTCATAATAACTTTACAATATTTATTTTATATGAGTATTTCATTATTATTTTTTATTGATTATCTTTGTGTCAGCAATACTCATCTCATATTTTTTTAAAGAAACACCTTCGAAAATTGTACTTTGGTTGGATTAAAAAAATATTTTGAAGCACAAGTTAATTATATGTTTGAATGAAAACTTTACCGAAAAACTTAAAAAATCTGAAAAAAATCCGAGGTTTATTAATTTGGTTTGATTTATAAATTTAAAAATTCAACACAATGGTTTGGTTTGTATTTGGAAAATCCGAACCAACCCGAGGTTGAAAAATCCAAAAAAATTAAAATTTTATTAGTTTGGTTTGATTAATAAGTTTAAAAATTTTACACAAATAATTTAATTTGATATTTGAAAAATTCGAACCAACCCGATCACATACACCCTAGCTCAAACTTTCTGTTTCTGCCGTTGATGGGCCTAAAGGATCCTTTTAAGTTGGGCTTGCTCTAAAATTTGCACGAGCCCAATCTTAAATTTCTTTACGTATAAACCAGAAAATAACGAAATGACCCCCAAAGGACTTGGTATTTTCAGTTTGCTCCTCGATAAAAACGCCTTCGTAGTTCCAAAGCTACTCGAATGGCAAAAACAATGGATGTAGCAATTCCTTCGCGTGGAGTATTTGCTCTTCTTCTATGGCTCCTCGTCGCATTAACCTCCATAGTCCGCGCTGATGAACTTTCTTTAGGTAACTTTCTTTTAAATTTTAGGGTTCTGAAATATTCTTTTATCTTATCTTTCACGACTTAAAGCAAAACTTTCAGGAGAAATTACTGAAGTATGTTAAGATTAGTGAGTGTTTTGACACTTTAAAGTCTTGCTTTAGGATTTTAGTCCGTGTAAATTACTATAATTACAGAAAACTATGCCTCAACCCTGCGTGCGGGGATTACAGTGGGTATCTTGTTGTTGTTGTTGTAATTCTAAGAAGGGCTTACTGGTTTTGAGTTTTTACGTTGAAGTTGCTATAATTTGATGGTGTAATTTGAAACTGTATTTAAGTTTTGATGGGTTAAAGTAGAAAAAGATAAATCTGTTTTTTACTTTGCTTGTTGTTTGTCAAAACTGCGATATTGAGAAGATACATTTTTAAAAAGAAGAATTAAGGCAATGTTTTAGGTATGAATAACCAGCAACAAGGATGTACTTGAGCAAGCATTGAGAAAATTATAAGCACATGTTGGTTAGAACAGAGTATGTTTGTTGGATATCAAGCATGCCTAACCCAGGATAACTTCGCATGTGTTTGGTAGGAAGGAAATTGTTTTCCAACAAAACATTTTCTAGGAAAATAAGTGGTTTCTTATTTATATTCTTGCATTCGTATGTAAGTAAAGAATATTATCCTAAAATTATTTCTATATGTCTAAGACAAGGGAAAGGAGGTAGGGGGGCCAGGGAGTGGGATGGGGCTGGGATGAGGGTAGGTGGTGGGGTTGTGAGGGCGGGGAGGAGACAATGTGTCTTGCTTTCCCTACTTCCATTATGAAAGTCATTTTCCTTATTTTAAAGGAGCTGCTTTTTATAAAGAAAATATTTTCTAATTTTTTAGACCAACCAAACACTGGAAAATGTTTTCCTCCATACTGAATACATCCTTTAATCATAATATCTTTTCCCTTCACTTAGTCAACAGATTCTACATGTGCAAGCAGAATGCAGAAACTACTCGACATCTTCAACTACACTGCCCAGTAACAGGAGATTAGTGGAACATGTTTTTGTCTCTTTTTGGACTGAACTGGGTAACATCTGGTAGTATAAAGGAGGAAGCCTGTGTGAGCTAGAATAACTGGATAGTTGGTATGTCCATCAGAAGAATCTGGAACTAATCCCTTTTTGTATCCTTTGGTGTGCTTGGAATGAACGAAACAGTAGATATTTTGACGGAATAGTAATTCCAATACACTCCCTTAAAGCTAGATGTATTTTATTTTTATACAGTTGGATTTTCCCTAACACATGTGAGTCCCCTGACAAATTTTTGGACTTCGTTATTTCCTTAACCTAGCATATGATGTACTATATTGGAGCTGTGTTTTCTTCCTATTTTATTTTTGCATCTTCATGATGGCATCAATGATATCACTTCATAAAAAAGGAGTTTAAAAAGTCAAACATGGACTCAACATCTTGAGAAACATTTGCATTTGCAATGTTGTCACGAAAAGATAGAAACAATACAGGCATTTTGTTGCTTATCAGAATTGCAACATTGAATATGGTATAAAAAAGGGGTTCCTGTGCTCCACAACTAGATGGCCTGGATATGTTTTCTATTTTTTCACTAACTGTAGTTTCCTTGTGGTTTTCACTTCTCAACTATCTGTAAGACTGATTTCGATTCACTATAACCTCATGAATTGGTACTAGCATGTTCTTTGTTTGTTTGTTTTATTTTTATATTTCATATTCAAGTACTTGAACATATTGTGCTTTCTCCTTTTTTGAGTTCGCTTTGATGTTTTAAATCCGTATTTTGTGTCCATACATTGAGAGTGAGAGAGCTTAGTCAGCAAGTATTGGAAGTTTTTCTTGATAGCTCCTTCTTTAGTGTGGTTGGTGGCGCACTGTCCTTGCCTAAAATCGAACAGTTAGGATTGGGCTTGCTGGTAAGAGGGTGAAAAAGAGTTGTATAGAGTTCTTAGTTTTCCTTTTTGGCTAGCTGTTAGCCAAGCATGAGCTCCAACAGAACATCAGTGGCGGACCCAGTATTTTCGTTTAGGGGGTTTGATAAATAAAAGTATAAACGTGTAAGCCTTTAAAATGGGAACCTTGATTTTTTTGGTGTTTAAAACCACACTTTTAACACATTTTTTAAAGTAAAAAAAAAAACACTAAAAAAAAGAGAAACAGTACACAAAATTTAAAAGAACTGAAAAAGAAAAATAGAACGCTCACTGGGATTCAAGCCAGTGACACAACTTAATTTCAAGGGGACTTGCCACTGCGCCATCAACTTTTCTTTGTTATTGAGGGGGTTCAAAATATATATATCTACTGAAATACAGGAAATTTACTTTATATATACGGTGTAATTTTTTGCCGAACCCCCTGGAGACCACATGGGTCCGCCCCTGCAGAACATTATATCATGTTTATACCTTGAAATGGTATATTTTTTTTGAACAATTAGTAGCTGGTTATACTCATTATAGTTTCTTTTTCTCTTTGTGTTGGACAGTTGTATCTCAATCTACCACGCTGCAGATATCTCCAGGAATAGTAGTGGAAAATTCTCCTGGCTCTAAGCCAGGAACGAAAGTCATTTGTGAGAGAGTTCAGATCCATGGATTGTCAAGGCTAAAAAGTCTAAGAAAGTATGCCCATTCAGTAAAGGTGAATGTGTCATATCTGAATCCAAGTGGGCGTCCACCTAATGCTGAGGTCTGTTTCCATAGGTGAGCCACTAACCCTTTGTTCCTTTGCTTATTAAACTAAGAACTAATGGAACTCCAAGTCTCCAATGATGCTTCTTATAGCACATTTTATTTCTTCTGTTGATCAGTAGTAATAGCATAATGGCTTTTATGATTGTGAAAAATCACATAGATGATTTTCTCAAAAAGAAAAATCATAATAGATGAGTTGCTGACAACTTGATATTTATAATATCGATGTATGGTCTATCATCCTTCTTTTTATTAATATTACCTAGCTCTCTGCATAACAATGAAGAAATTGTTCTGAATCAGATGGTATGTTAATTAATCTCCAACCTTAAGTATTTGTTGCTACTCGTTAAAGTTGTGTCAGGTTGTCTCATCATTTTTTTATGGCAAAAATATTCATTACCCCCCTGAACTTGAAGCTTTTTATTCAATGTACACCTAAACTTTATTTTGTTTCAATTACCCCCTGAACTTGCTTATTCATCCTACACGTACACCTTTTCCGTCCACTCAATATGATCGTGTCTACACGCGCAAGACACGTAGATAAATATTTTACCACCTAGATAAATAATTTACCACCTAGATAAATAATTTGCCACCTAGATTATCATGAGCCAACTCCCACTTGTTGGTCTTTGCTGTCTTTTGGCCTCTCTCTTTTCCCAAACTCACCACTTATCCAGTAAAAAGCTTCAATCTTTCTCTCTCTTCACGCAATCCTACATCTTTTCTTGCATTCTTGTACCCCTTTTCTTGATTTAGTCTTGTTCTTATTTGCTAAGTTTAGAACAGAACAACTTTTTGCAGATTCTTCACTGTTTCTTTTTTTTTTTTGTGTGTAGACAGAATTTTTGTCTTACTGACATAGTACATGTGTGTGTATGAGTACTTGAATTTTTTTTGTTGTGTTTCAAGATTTGAATTTGCTGACTGGGTTCTTGTTACTATAAAGCAAACTTTAATGGGTGACGACTAATTTGAGTGATGGATTTGATTTGACAAGTTCTTGGATGTTGACTTGAAACCCCTTATCAAAGGAAACTTATATTTTGCCCATTCTTGTTGTTATTGTGTATCAAGATTCATGCTTGGAGTGCGACAATGGAGAGGTTTATGGCCTGCTTTTCATTTCTTTTAACACTTTGTTCATAGGTTTAGTTTAAAGAAAGATGAAAAATTTTCTGAAGAAGGAGTAACAATACATCCCCCATAGTGTCAAATAAAAAGCAAAAAAAGAGTAACAATACATACCCCATAGTGTCTACAACCGAAAAATCTACGTCCGGGATTGTCATTTGTCCATGAAATTTTCAGAATTGGAGGAGCCCCACATAAACAAACAAGTCTCCTGTTATTGTTCATGAATTTAGCAATAACAATTAAAACAAAAAAAGTGAGAAAAATCTGAAATTTGAAAAGGGAGAAAAGAAGAATAAATAGGTAGAGAATAGAGAGAGAAAAAATCTTAAAATAACCCAAATATTAAAGAAAAAATAGATTTTTACTTATATTACTGTTGTAACTTTATGATGTGGCAAAAAATTGCTGTCTCACGCGCCGTCTAGAGTTTGATTTCAGTTTCTATGCCAGGTGGATGGAAAAGGTGTACGTGTAGGATGAATAAGCAAGTTCAGGGGGGTAATTGAAACAAAATAAAGTTTAGGTGTACATTGAATAAAAAGCTTCAAGTTCAGGGGGATAATGAATACTTTTGCCTTTTTTTATTGGTCTGATAGATACCTAGGAATTCAGGTGTTAAATCTGTATCTTTGAGGGACATCATTTCAAGAGGTAAAATCGACACCCTTCCTCTTGTGTAGTATAATGGCTAAACAAAACGTATGACCCGTTTATAAGAAAAAAGTAACAGAAATTTCTAGTATGACTTGTCTAATGGTAGTTGCTTTTGCTCCCAAGTTTATACCTTTGAGCTCTTTTCTTTGAGAATGGTAAACTCTACTTCTATATATCTATACTACAACAAAATGTAGTCCCCCATCACAAAAAGTTGTCTCTTTCCAAAATCCTAATAATATAATTAATTAGAGCCAATCAATTACATTAAAAACATCTTTTGTGGCTCTGTGCAATGTGCCGTCTATAACTACTTGTTAACACCAAAAATAGTAAAACCCTAAGCAGTCTGTCTTGATCTTTTGTATGTTGCTCTTTTGCCTTCAAAACATCTCTGATTCCTCTCTTTCCATATGGTCCGCCTAATACATGAGGAACCTGGAACAATCTTCCAGCTCTCCTCCTCCTTCACTGCTTTCTCTGTTCCAGCTTTTTAGCACTTATTTGATTCTCCCAGGTTTCACCTACCTGATCTTCCTATTATGGATGAATATTTGCCGCAACTGGTCTGTCCATTTGTTGTGCAAAAAGAGATGGTTGACTGGCTCTATCTGTTCTTCACATAGATAGCATCTAGACCATAGGTTGACTTTCCTCTTGTTAAGGTTTTCGTGTGTGAGGACTGCTTCCTTTGCTAATAACCATGTAAAGTAGTTTACCGTATAAGGCACTTTGGTCTTCCAGATCACTCTCCATGTCCATCCTATCTCCTGAGTATTTGTTGTAAGCTGACCTGACAGTTAAAATACCTCTGCTATCCACCTTCCACTCCAAGCTGTCCTTTTCTTCTGTAAAAATGGAGCTTTGAGGGACTGTATTATGAAAAGCTGCTATAAAGGTCATTTCCCAGTCATTTAGGTTCTATCCTTTTGAGCTCATAATATGTAACTTCTCCAACTGAAATGTCATCTGATATAAAAGGAAGATCAAGAGTCAGAGTTAGAACCTTTCGAAAGTTAGACAGGTATAGGTGATCCTCTTCATCTTTACTGTATTAAATTTTTATAAATTGTTAAGGGTCATTATCATCTTTGCAGGAATCAATCCGTTGCAATTGGGATGTGTCCGCCAGGCCAATGGATGAAAATAACCAAGGGTTCATGGGTGCGATCAATGTCACCTTTCGAGCAGAGGTTCTTGGATATTAGGATGACAGGCTCATCTAAGGACACTTTTCAGGTCTCGCTGCATGAAGGTTTGTTCTCCTGGGCCAATCTGAAATCAACTTCTTTTTGTTGTTTTGTTGCTTTTGGAATTTTAATTCAATTTACCAACCTTAATATCCTTCATCCTTTTATGCAGATTTTTATTTGTATCGTGTTGTGTTTCTGGTATTGGGTATATTGCTACTTGCTCTGGCATCCTTCCTTAGCAAGTCTCTAGTATTTTTCTATGGTGGTGCGATGGCAGTAGGGGTTATTCTTGTGATACTGATGGTCCTTTTCCAGGTAACTTTGTACCCTTCATTCTCAAAGAAGTATGCATACTTCCGTAAACTTGTCCGTTTTCTGAGTGCAATGAAGAGCCTCTGCTAGGATTTCTAGATTCCCCTTTTTTAATATTGAAGAAGCATGCGCGCTCTTGTTGGGATTGTCTTTTCAGTTTCAAATCTTGATATTTTAGTTCAAATTTACATAGCAGACTGTTTTAGTTGATTTCAGTAGCTAAAATAATTTTTCAATCGTATTGTGCGAGATAATATTCTTCTTGAAATGCGAATTGCTTTGCAAATGTAAACTGCAGAGTAGCACCATAATAACTCCACGTTAGTATTTTTACAAAAATCTTGTGCTGCTGAAGATGTATCTTTAACTTAGAAAAATCACCCCTATGTTGGCGGGAAAAAGAGGGAGAATAAAGCTAACTGTAAATTTTTGAATTTTTTTGGATTTGAGAATGATGACACCCCCTGGGGGTTTGTAAATCCCTCCTCATCAATTCCTTGATGAGCTCTTTTGTGTGAATACAAAGTTACCTATTTCAAAAAAAAAAAAAAAAGCTAACAAGCTCGCTAAAATTGTTGACTAATCACATCACAAAGTAGATAAAGATAAGATATTGAAGAAGTTTAAAGTATCTTTGTTACCTGAGATTTGGACTTGGAAAGTATTTTTGACTAATTTTTTTTCTTTTGCAGTGATATTTTTTCCGAATATAATGAATCTTTAACTTCTAAAGTGTATAATTCATATTTAATAGTTTAGGTTTCTTCCCCTAAATGGCACATGTGAATTAAATCGCAGATATGCTTAAAAAGAGGGAGGAAATGAGAACAATACAAATATAAGAATATCATAAATGTACTTATTTTATTGCAAGGCATTTTCTGGATGTCCCAGGTTTCTGTGAAAAAATGTTGTAAAAGGTCTTGCATAACTTTTATAATATAAGATTGGCTATTATGCCCACTTTGGAGAAATGACATTTTTTGGGCCATTAGAAGGATTTGTAGGCAAATCAATCCCAACAAAGAAAAGGATAAGTAGGCAACTAAATTGAACAAAGGGAGTACAAGTACAACTTATAAACAATTTTTTTTTGAGTTGTTAGTTCAAATTCTCATTTTATTCTTACCTCACGACAATATAATAATTATGAAATGTTGGAAATTTGGAAAATAATAATTTCTGCTGTTCAGAACTACAACAAAATAGAGCATGTGAACTGAAAAGCATACGGACAGATATGAAATAATTCCTAATTACTAATCATTAAATAGATGTTTCTCTAAAGAAAGCTAAATGGCTTTTAGGTGATACTATTCCATTGCAAAATTGGCAGGTGGTGTCCTGACTCACGATGGATGAGAGATCTGATCTCCGTGTATATAGAAACAAAAGAAACAATTTTATGTCCACTTTACATATCAATAATTTTTTATAGCTGTTAATCTTATAATTATCATGTTAAAGAAGGCAACTCTTTTTAAACTATAAAGAAGGCAAATTACTTTAAAACTATAAATAAAAATTTTACACTGTTGTAGACGTGATTTCCTGTTTCAGATGAATTAATTCAACTTGAAGTGGACAGTTGATATCTGTGGTGAATTAGTCCTAATTTTGATTTCATGATGTAGGCAAAGATCGTGGTATTTTAGAGATGTACAGGAGATTTTTTTAAGTGTACTTGAAGTCTTAGAGTTATGTGGTAAATTAGTTTTAGCTTAATAAAAAGCTAATTTTCCAATCTGGGAGCCAATCAAGAAATTTATAAATTTGCAACTTTGAATGCTACATTAGAAACATCATCATTCCAACTAACAATCCAATCATGTGACTTTGAGTATGTCATAGTCAACAATGTTAATCAATCAGAAAATATTCAATATTTTATTTTATCTTGAGCTATGTGCATAACAGCTGTATCATGTACGAATGTGTGTAGATGTATAATTGTAGGTATAATATCATCCTTATCAAGAAAACTAAACATGTAGGTGTATATCATGCTTCTATGTTGAAATTTTCTGATTGGCAGTTGTATTCTAATGACAGGGAATGAAGCTTCTTCCGACTGGTAGGAAGAGTTCACTAGCAATATTCTTGTATTCATCCATTGTGAGTATCTTTGCTAGTATGAGTATACTATTTAACAGTTATTCTTTGAGTCATTCTTTTGAAATTTTGTTACTAAGAGTTGCCGTCGTTTTGCATTCAGGTTGGTGTAGGATCTTTCATTCTAAGCTATGTGCCCCAATTGTTGCGTTCAATACTGCGCGAGATTGGTGTTGGTGAAGACATGTACAACCCTGTATGTAAGTTCTTATTGGTTTTATTAGTTGCCTTATTGTTTGAACTTAGGGTTCATCTATTCATTTCGTTTAATATTGGGTTCCTGTTAGGAAAAACCTTTTGCTGAGGGTTTTCATGCCAGTAAAATCTACCTCATATAACTTGATTTTGAGTGCCTTTATATGTTAAATGTCAAAATTTAATGGCTGAAAAGCATATGCTGCTAACTCCTGCTGTTATTTCACGATAAGATGACTGAATTTTCTTAAGTTCATTCTGATTGGTTTCTGCACTGAGCATTCCACTTACCATGGAATTTAGGATGACATGGACCGTCTTTTGTTGCAGCTGGCAATATTTCTGCTGCTTTTCCTTGTGATTGCTGGAGCTTGGTTGGGGTTTTGGGTTGTTCACAAACTCGTACTTGAAGAAGATGGATCAATTGACACCGGAGTATCTCAATTTGTTGCTTGGTCCATTCGATTTCTCGCTTCTGCGTTGATTCTTCAGGTTTCCATTTATATGATAATACTACGAATCAATTTAATCCTCCAAAGTTCTCTCACTTTTTGTTAGTCTATATCCCTTAATAGAGTTAATTGGGCACTGACATAACTTCATTTGTTTGTCAGAGTTCTGTGGATCCTTTATTGTGTGCCGAGGCATGGATATGTGGAGTTCTGATCTCATCAATCTTGAGGAGACTATGCCGTCCCAAATATGTTCTGCGCTTTTTCAAGTGAGTGCCTTTTTTTAAAAAAAATTAAATAAAATCTTTTACCATCCTTCCTCTCCATTTTCTGAGTGATGCTTATGTATTATAGTTACTTTATTCTATTGTTATGTATATGGACGGATGACTTTGTATTTTCACACTCCGGTTTTCATGCAAAGCAGGAGTTTATCACGAATAGACACGAGTTATCTCTGGGAATCTCAGGAATTGTACGCGTCACCGATAAAAGGGTCATATGATTCCAGGACGTTCAAGACAAATCTAAATGACACAATCCGCCCAGGTTTGCCTACACTAATTATTAGTAGAAATGAAGAAGTATGAGGTGGAGTTTCTCTGAAGTGTATTTTTCCTGCAGGTTTTCCTCTCAAGCCACGAAGTTTGTTGTCAGAAAAAGATACTTACTATTCTACTTTCCATAAAACTCCTGAACAGAAGAAGCTTTCAAAGGATGAGTATGACAAGATAACTAAAGACACCACAAAGAAGGCTATGGAAGAGCTTGTTTCTTCCCCGGATTTTAGCAAATGGGCTGTTGCTCACGCAGATAGGATTACTCTTGCTCCAAAGAAAGAGACAACTGCTAGGCAGAGAAGGTGGTACCAATGGCTATGACTTAAAAATGTCATTATAGTGGGCGGAGAACTTAGGTGTCCGGACTTGTTGTAATGTGTTCCGTGTTTTTCACGTAGGTAGTAATCTTTTTTTTTTTTTAAGTATGTCTTATGCTGTAGTTCTCAACATAAAAAAAGGTTTGTATTATGGTGTGATTACATTCTTATTACTCTGAGCTAGTGTAACATTATTGACTTTTACAAGGCACTGAAACTGACTGCTTCAAGGACTGTGCATTAATGTTTAATGAATGTAACAACTGGATAATGGAGATGACATTTTGCCACTGTAAATGTCTTGATGCTTTGATGTTACTGCTTGACCTTGGTGCAAGATTTCGATGTAGAGCTTAAATGAGCATCATCACAGAGTAACTATTATTTTATAAGACATGGTATCCTTGGAATCATCATTGACAAATAAGAAAATGGGTTTGAGTTTTAATTTGGTAATGATTCATTTGGTTTATTGGGTCGGGTTTGGATTAAAAAGAGAAAATCGAATATTTTCAATTAAAATCGGATTAATTTAAATTGATTTAGAACTTTCCGTCAAATGAGAGATATATACGATGAGATTAATAATAGTAGAGATAAAATTAATTTCACTTTGACGATATGAATATAGTTAACCAGGTATTTTTGACCTTTTATCGCTTAACCAAAAAAAAAATATAGTGTCACTGATTTATTTTCTCTTAATTTTACTCCGCTAAATTGTCCCAAGTCCAAACCCTGACAAATATTTTATTGGGATTTTGTTTTCAAAAAGAAGAAAAGGTTCGTCGTGAAGCCTCACTCCGCCTCCGATGGCACGAATGGACTGATTGAACTCTCACTTTAAAAACGTATAATTTTCTTCTTCTTTTTTCCTTTTTCCGATTCTACAGAGGAGGTACAATTTTCTCTCCACTCATCTCTCTCCTTACTATCCATTTTTTTTGCTGTTGATTAAGTTCAGTTCAGAAAAATTCAAGCTCATTGTCCTTTGAGAGAAGATAATGGAGAAAACTCCATCCGCTTGTGCTATGCAATGGAGCATAGAACTTGAAAAAGGCCTCCGTTCTAAAAAACCTGGTGAGTAACAGTTTCTTTGTATGCTTGTTACCTGTTCTATTGTAATTGTAATGTATTTTGTTGTTAGTTTGAATTTAATGTTTGTTTTCATTGTTACTTAAATTTATCCTATCAGATTTTTAAATTCATCTTTAAGTAGCTACTAAAAGTCTCATTTTACGTCATCATATCATTACTTTTTTTTTTTAATTTCTCATTTTATCTTTGCTTATCATTCAAATAATCTTATTCTATGATAATTTTTTTTAATAATAGTTCTACCTCGTATCCTTATTTGTCTTGTAGATTAGTCCTTTAAATTGTTGATGTGTGGCACTATGTAACAACGGAAATGTGATACAATCTGGGCAAAATGTTATATATATCAAAGCAATACGATGCATTATGAAATGATATGTAACAACCATCTAAACAAAGTGTTATAGTGCTGTACTTCGTAATTTTGTCAGTCAAATCAACTCCTTTTTATAAGACCTTTTTGTTCTTAAAATTTGTCAATGATGATTCCAGTTTTATTGTCAATGTATGTTTAATGCTGTTATGAAGAATTATTGTTCTATTTAAACTATTTTATGATTACTATTATTGTTTCTGACTGATACTTTTGTATTCTTTCGCACGATGGTTAGGTAAATCTATCGAAGCCATACTAGATATTGGGCCAAGACTTGAGTGGTGGAGTAGAGAGTCCGATCTTCATGCTGCTGAGTACAAAATATTTGGCTTAATTCCGGGAGAAGATAAGCTATTTGCAAATGCAATCCTTCTTAGGCTTGCAGATGCATTTAAGTCGGGAGACGAACATATGAAGATTTGTATAGTGAAGATTTTCTTGTCAGAGCTCAAGCAGAGGAGGCAGCTGAGGAGCCAGGGAAGAAAAGATGAGGGAATCCTTTCGAAGGATAAAGTAGATAGCTATAGAGAACTTTTGACTAGAATAAAGATAGTATTCGACTCTGGAAACGTTGAAGAAAGAGCACTGGCTTTAGTTCTATTTGGTTGCTGGGCTCATATTGCAAAAGATAGTGCTGATGTTAGATACCTCATCCTTTCAAGCTTGTGGTCGATGCATATTCTGGAGGTAAAACCTGTCCATCTTAATGAGTACTATAGATTGTTTTCACATTATTAGCGTAACATTGCTTACTGTGGTTTTCCACTAAACAACTTTAAAGTACATTAAGGGCCTTCTATGAGAGAATTTCTTCACAACAGATTACCAGTGCTTGTAAGATTCAGTATAGGGAAGCCGTTATAAAGGTATAGGAGTACACAAAGTTTAATCTGATGTTGCAACCTGTCCTTAAAACATTTGGTTGGAAAATCTGCTTGCACTTGGAGCTTCCCGGTTCCCAACACACTATTATAGGGATGATCTGGAGCAAGGTGTGCTCAAGAGAATTACCTGTTGGGATGGAGCACTAGTGTTGTAAGATATGAATGATCGAAATTTCCTGCCATTTTACCGAAATAGGACTCCAAATAATTTCCAGATTTTGGCAGCTTACTATCCAGTCATAAATAAGCTCTCCATGTTTTTTTTTTTTGCATAACTAAGGAAGTGCTTGTAGGAATTTACACTTTGTGCAACACACTAATCTAGACTATTGTATCATTTACAGCTGTTACATATTGTTCCGTTTGCCTCTAACTTTTGACATGATTGATAATTGAACAACCATTTTGCGTCTATCTACAGGCAAAGGCTTCTTTGTTTGCAGCTGGATGCTTTTCTGAACTGGCAGATGATTTTGCTTATGTATTTCTGGAGATGCTTGGAGGTCTGTTGGTCTCATCTGAAACATCAAGGGCTATAAGGTTAGCTGGAGGACGTGCTTTTGCTAAAATGTGGTGCCCAATTTTACTAGCAGATATAGCTCATAAGGTTCAGTATTTCTCTTTAATATGAGTTTCTGCCACCAAATACATGTAATTTTTCTTATTGCACCTGTGACTCATTCCATGGACCCCCTATCCTTCTGTCCCTTTCCGCTCTATTCTAAAAGAACTTGTTTTTTGAAAAAGCACTGTTCAGAAACCATGTAAATACTCATATAGATGACAAAATTATGCATAGTGAAATGCAATGTTTTTCTTTTTCATGCATGACATGCAAGTGATCATCTCTGAACTAATTGTGACTATTGCTCTAGTTTTTGTTACAAGTTCCTCAAAATAAGTTTTTAATGATACCAGGCCGATCTGTATTGTCTGACAATTTGCTTAAATGATGAAGAAGTGAGTTCAGATTTCTATTGCAGCACTAAAATTGACTTTTTCATATTGCAGACTGGTGTGAAGCTTATCCTAGAATCTTCGGAAGAAGAATTCTCTTTGGTGATGCTAGTTTCACTTTCCAAAATTGCTTCTAAGTGGACACCTTTAATTCCTAGACAGGTATATATTTTGCTCATTTTGTTTGATTTGCATCTTTTCTAATGTCAACCAATGTAGGAAGAGAAAGACAGAGAAAAACAAAAATGATTAGGAAAATAAGAAAAGAAATGGAGTCTAAGTTTTTGTCTCCGAGATGAAGGTAAAAGAACCGCACACTCTAGGTTGTGGCCTAGCGGTCAACCAAATGGATTGAGACCTCAAATCTAGCAAAGGCAAAAAACACTAGGGGGTTGTTTGATAGCTGACTAGAGTTATACAGGTATTAGTAATACATGAATTAGTTATGAGAAAATTTATGTATTATTTTATGCAGGATTAGTTATGCATGGTTTAGTTATTCATGTATTACTTATAGATGTATTAGTTATTCCATCTTGTATCCTGCAAAAATTATACATAGATTCCCTCATAACTTATACATGTATTAATTATGAAGGTTTCTAAATTACAAACCAAACATTGTATTAATTTACACATAATATTAACCAACTACCAAACATGGTGTTGTTTATGTAGGATCTAATACATGTAAAATATTTGTCCTAACAAGCTACCAAATGGCTCTGGGTGATTTCTTCCCATTTGTCCAAGCCATGGGGGATGTGCTGGTGGAAGGTAGGAGGTGCCCTGTGAAATTTGTTGGGCTACGCGCAAGGCGCAAGCTGGCCCAAACAATATGTTTATCTCAAAAAATAAATAAGGTAAAGAACTTCAACACTTATAAAGTTAAAATATGAAGTCAGGTTAACTTTTTTGAAATAAAACTTAAAGGACCCTAAAGAGCACAAAAGAATGTTTACCATATTCGGAGGTCTCTATGTTATGCAACAAGATGGATATGTTAGTAAATTGTATGACCTATAGCTCACAGGTTTGATCTGTGGGAGCAGACAATAATGCTTGCATTAGGGCAGGTTATCTACATCACACCCCTCGAGGTGTGGCCCTTCCTAGGACCTCACTAATGTAGGATGCTTTCTGCAACAAACTGTCTTAATTTGAGGTTAATTAAAGAGAAAACACATTAAAAAAACCCGAACTTGCTCGGACAACTTACTTTAGCACTTAAACCATACGGGCATTTAAATACCCCCTTAACATCTTTGAAGTGAATTAAATACAACGCTAAGGGATGACGTGGCAAAGAGAGCGAATTCACTCACCTAATAGCGTGTGAAGAAATTAAAAAAGGAAAAAATAATTATAGAATCATACACATGGCATTTTTTTATAGGTCAATATATAATTAATATTTTAAATATTATTTTCCTTATATATTAACTTTTAATAAGATCCAAAAATAGATTAAAATGAAGTTTTTACCTCTTCTTGGCTTTAGCAACAACTTTAGCTTTGAAGTTTATTGTTAAAGATGTGGTGGATCTATTTTTGGATCTTGGAAGTAACTTGGAATCCGATAAAGATGTGGTAATGCTGGAGAAGGAAATGTGGAGTAAATTTTATGGGGCTGGGTTTAGAACTCCCTCTCAAAAGCTTTGAAGCTCACTCTTAATGGTGTATTTAGGAAGAGAGTGATAGCGAATTGGTGTTTTGGGAGTTACAATGATAGGAGTTTGGATGGTGAAGCTCGTTGAAAAATATGAAGAGGAACAAAAAAATGAACAGTGAAAAGCTTAAAACGATGAGGCACAAGAAGGAAGAAGAAAGAAGTGAGGGGGCTGGGTTTGGTGCGATGTATTTTTGATTAATTAATTAGTGCAAATTAATTTTAAGAACTGTTAAAGAAAAAATGGTGAAATTAATTAATAGAAAAATTAATTAATGACGTGGTGCTGACATGGCTATGTTGTGGTACTTACATGGCTATAATATGGCAAGTGAGAGTGGTATTATAATCTCAGGATGGTTTTTATAACACTTCAAAAATGTTAAGGGGGTATTTAAACACCCGTGTAGTTTAAGTGCTAAAGTAAGTTGTCCTGCCAAGTTCGGAGGAATTTAAGTATTTTCTCTTAATTATATAATGTCATAATCTTGCAAATTATAAAACAGGATATGAAAGGAACCACGTGAGGTTGCTTAAGATGGTTTTAGCATCTCCTATGTGAACTTCCAGATATATCATTGTAGGCATGGAGCTGGTTATAGAGAAGCGTTTGCCAGTGGAAGCAAAGTCTGAAATATAGAGAATCTCCAGCTTTAGAAGACCCCTAATTTGCTTTAGAAGACTAATTTTTCACCAATATTAGAATGAAATAGGCCTGGATAAAGCACAATGTATATAGATGATTCATATTAACTTACACCTACTAGCTGGTTGATTGACTGATTTAATAGGAAAGCCATGCAATCTCAGTCATGGCTGAGTTGGTCTGTGCAAACAAGCTGAATATATAATATTGAAATTAAGGATATCTATTGTACTTAATATCTGATATTTTTGCATATTTATCTCTTGATTTTGGTTACAGGTGGAATTGCTTTCCTCATTTTTGACTAAGGACAGAGGTTTGAGCCTGCAAGTTATGGCATTAAAATGTCTTCGTTTCATTTTAGCCAAAGGAATGTATCACTTCCCGGCCAATTCAAATGTGACTCTAAAGTTGTTTGGCGTCATAAATCAGTTAGATTTTCCACCAGCTTTGCATTTTGATGCTCTAAGAGCTTTATGCAAGGTACTTCCTCTCGATCTGTCAAATTTGTGCTATTGTTATCATACTAGTACTGCTTACGGTCTCTTACTTTGCAGATACTCCCCCCCAACCTAGATACAATTCCATGCACAGAGATCCTCACTATTTTCTCCAAGTTCTTACAAGTTGTTGAGGTCAAACTACAATCTCCAGTCATCTCAGAGAGGGTTTTTGCAATTCATGTATTAGCATGTATTTTTGACAAGCTTTTGGGGATACTGAAAGATGCAGCAGGTGGAATTGGCTCAATTGTTTCATCTCGCATGCTTACATTCACCTTAGATCGCATCTCCCAACTAATTAAGTTAGTGGTTGATAATCCTCATCCAGACAAAGGAACGGAGCAGGAGGTAAAGAGTTTACTTTTTATCTTAGTTGATTTGGTTGGAAGACATCAAGATCTCTGTGGTATTGTGCTAGATAGGATCTGTATAGTTATTGAACATCTGGTCGGCGTGCTTAATGAAATTACCAGTATGACAAATTCAGTCTCAGAAGATCATCATATAACAGAGCTTGACAAAGAAAACCATACATCAACTGCATCAAGAGTCTTGATTTATTTATCTCAGATTCTGATAACTTGCTTTGAAAAGCTGGATATCTCCACTGGTGGTGCCACCGAAGTCTTTAACAGAATGGAGCACCTGGTTGAGCATGTGCACCAGTGCAGCTTACTTCCTGTTTACGTCCACCTAATATATGACCTTTTATTGCACTTCCATGCTGCATATCAGTGTATGTGGCTGGAGATAGGGGAAGATCTGGGTTCTAATAGAAATTTTCGTCCATCTCGTTATAGTTCTCTCTCACATGATGGTTCCCTGTCCCAGCATGAAATTCTCATTATTGATCGTGTGAAGCAAATTTTGGTTAAAAAGGATTATTGGTTGTCTTATAAGCTGGCAAAATATGCGGCATGCAATGGTGCATGGTTAGTAGCTGCTTACATATTTGGGGAGCTAATACCTATGGTCCAATCTGATATCTGTTGTTTTTGGTTAAAATCATTATCCCATCTTTCAGAATTAGAAAGGAAATTTCAGTTGTTCGGGCTTACTCTTTCTGAAAATGCAGCTGGGGAAATTATGACAGCTGATCAGATTGAAAATGTTATTGGGGCCGCCAACAAGCTTTGTTCTTTAGAGGAAGCTTTTGATGCCTCTGTTTCTGGTCTTGCTTTTAGTTTTCAGAGATGGTTTATTACTTTAAGATCAAAGGTTGTTCGAACTGTGGCAGATGTACTAAAATTATTGAGCATGAATTTGCTTTCACAAGATGCCACCAGTACAAAACAAATAGAGGCGAGGATTTTGGTTTGGCACTCAAATTCTTCTAAAGGACTCAGCTCATTGTTGCAACTGCTTGCCCATGCTTCTTCCCAGTTCATGATGCTAGTAAAGGAATTTGATCTCTTAGCAGCCTCATTCATTGTCATGGACAGGAAAAGTATGAAGATAGTTTCTGATCTTGGATTGAGTTGTTCACTGTTAGCCTTTAGTACTGGATTAACATTACGTTTGGCCAGTTTCCGTGGTAAACAAAATTGTAGTACTTATGGTCTTGAAACTACAGACGAGCAATTTCATGCTCAGCTAGTTCATGACTTGTTAAAAAGACTTGGGTTTACAGACATAGAGACTAGCAAAAATCTGCGGCATCTTTTGGATTTCCATCGAAGCTCTAGGAGCTGTTCCACGCAAGAATTCCGAAATGAAGTCTCTACAACTTCTGTTGAAGCAAGAGATATTGCTAAACTTTGTAAATATTCCGTTCAGAGACTTCTTAGTTTGCAAGCGATTCTTGTACATGAAAATAATGGTGTATCCCAAATTCCTCGTGATGCTTTGCAGTTGCTGTTCAATATTATTTTCTCGTGGATACAGATTCCTTTCCGGACTCCGAAGCATTTTTTTCAATTAAGGTAACTGAAGTTTCATTCATAGACTTCTACAATTAATTAGAAGGAACTATAATTGAATTTATTGAGATATTCTACTGCTGTTAGTCTGTTTCATATTTCATATGGTAGCCAATTTATACTTTGATGTCATCGACCCTTTTTGATCTGAAAATTGTCTTCGGTGGGAATATAAGTAGCAGATCATTTGAAACAGTAGTGGATTTTTAAACAAAACAAGTTTTGAGATCTGTTTGATTCAGTTGGATTGGTTCTAGAGTTGTACATTTTATTCAATATTAGAATTCTGATAGTATTCTAATATTGAACTGTGAAATGGCAGGCCCCCTATTTCTGCTGAGCTTTTCATACCAAATGAAGATGGTAAAAGGATAGACGATATATCTGTCTTGTCAGGTTTTCAGCTCCCTCTAACCCTATGTATTCAGCTAAGAAATATATCTCCAGACCAGCTGTCCCAAGTGTCAAAGTTGTACTGCATCCTTCACTCAAGGACATCCTTTCAAGTATTCAGTGCAAACAGGGATAAGAAGGTATCAGAGTCCAGTTGCCAAGCTTGGAAAAGCGAACACATGGTAGGCCTTAATGACAAACTATTGCACTTCACAACAGGGACTACCGAGCGGGATGGATTACGTGCCATGGAAAATGCTGGAGGGACTTCGGCTGTGGATAAATTTGTGTGTTTTGATCCTAATGAGAAAGGGCAAGGATTTGCAACCTGCTTGCTAAATGTTTCTGCATTCCCTTTGGGTTCTTACCAAATCAAATGGCACAGCTGTTGTATAGACAAAAATGGTGCTTACTGGAGCCTTATGCCCCTGAACACTAATCAGTTCTTCACTGTACAGGAATCTTTTAATAGTGGTCAGTCTGTTAGAGTGCCATAGATTGCAGTAATTTAGTTAGAGCTAGGATGATATTTCTATTATCAGAACAAACAATCTGAAGCTTTTTGGTGAATTGCCTAGTGTAACATGGACCCAATCTGACTGTCAACAATAGTGCCAGATCCATAGCCATGTTTACACTATGGTTGATGCTGCAGGGTGGCTGTTAACTGCCACTGCTTGGTGGATGGTGGTGGATTAGACATGTGCTTGTGCCAGCAACGTGAAGAAAACAACGAACATATTTTGCTACATGTGTGTATATACTCAGGATTATGGAATAGAATCCTTCAATGGCTACAGGGACAACCTCCGGGATCACAAAGCTGGGAGCTACACTTCCAATGGATATTAGGGAATACTATAGGGAATTTTAGAGCTGCACAAGCGTTTAAAATGATATATACTAAATGTTTCAATTACATTATTTGATGAAATTATATTTTATTAAAATGGTGTCAAGAATCTTAAAACGAGAGCTAGATTAGAATTTCATTCATGCTCTAAAAAGAAGAAGAAAAAGGTTGAGAGTTGTTTTATATTTATTATTTACTTTTGCTCAATATTGTTAATAATATATTTTTATTTTATTATTTTATACTATTGTATTCACAAGTTCATACATAATATATTGATAATGCAAATATTAACTAAACAAAATTTGATATTTTATTAATTAACTGTGCATAAATTGTGAATATTAATTTTCTATAAATAAATCAAACATTGCGAGAGGCAGAGCACATACATTATTATGCAAAAATTCGTGATTGAAATTATTTTTTGTTAGTACGGACTAACGCCACGAAGTCGATACAATCGAGGACTGCTTGCAAATTTCGCAGAAGTTATTGCAAATCTCTTTTTCGTCCCTAGGGTTTCCAATTCATTTCGTCCCTTAAGATTTCAATTTCAACAGTTCACCGTGGTTTTGTCAATTAACAGGATAACAATGGCGTAAATTCTGTTCGCCGGCGAGTTACTTTGTCACCTTCACAGACTCTGCGCCGGCACTTTCTTCCGGTATGACATAAACAGAACTATCCAGGCAATTTATGCTCTCTAGAAACTTCGATTCCTTTTCTGATGTTATTGTTCTAACTTTAAGCTTGAGAAAACATATCTTTTCCGTGCATATATAAGTGTTTGGACTGAATTTCTTTTTGACACTTTAACCAAATACGCTAATGAATCTGACTTCTCCTTGTGGATTAGCTGAAATCAGTCTCAATTGGATTTATTTGTGTAGTAAATTAAGGCTTTATAACAATTGACAAAATTTTATGAGGAACAAAATTGAAATTAACAATATCTCGTAGTTCTGAAGATGATCACGTTTTTTTTTTTCTGAAACTGGTAGCGTTGTATTCCTCAGTATCAAGGATATGCTGGAGAATATGGAAGTAACTACTTACAGAGAGTCTAACAGATCTACAAGCTCTAGTTTCTCTGTAACTGTTTCTTTACATCAAAACACCAAAAAGAAAAAGGGATTCAATGCAATTCCATTTAACTCTATGAATGGAATTGGACCTAGCTTCAAAAAATCTGCTATTTCTCTCTCCACATAGTCCACCAGATGCAATGTGGAATGATTTTCCACCGTCTCTTCTGGCTCTTGCGCCAACTCTTCTAATCCAGCAACACAGCAGATCTGCATTGTGCTCAGGCACGGTCCATTTTGTATCTGTGAGTAAAAAATAAATTCCATAGTTGTGCAGTGAATATACGGTGCAAGAAAAGATGACAATATGATCTGTTTCCCCTCCAAGTTGACTTCTGGATACTATAATCCTCCATATTTTTCTTCAAAACCTCTAGCAACCATGTGAAACATTTTACTTTAGTTGGTGCTATGTTTTTCCAGACATTGTTCCATAAACCTTGTTATCTCACATTCTCTTAGTATTCGAAGCATGTTGAATGGAATTAAGAATTGTTCTCAAGTTCTAAATGAGAGATCAATAAAGTTTTAAGGAACTCTGCTCTGAATACTCTACTTCAATTTGCTGCTTCTAAACTAGGAAAGGATGCCTTTGTTATGCTACGAATCTATCGAAGACTATCATGAAAGTGAATTCTAATTTTCCATACTAAAGCATACATAAAGTATGAGTGCAAGTGCCTTAAAGTTGACGTTCCACTGGTAAACAGCCAGTAGGACAAGGAAACACGTGTTTAGCTTTCCAATCCGAGGTGGCAAATTTGATAAATAGTGTTTCTTCGTTCAACTTGTTTGTTTGACTGCGTGCTGCAAATCTGCTGCTTCTTTTTTCAGCTGTAAATGTGCTTCATTATGCATAAAATGGCATTTAAAATCCTGGCTACATGAGATATGCCACTGTCAAGGTACAAATTTGCTTTCCCTACCTTTATTCTGACAATTCCCGGTGGTCCTTCCACCACTTGCCATATAGATAGTGTACATGCTGGTGGCTGTATTACAGCTTCTCATACCTTGTCAATTAAGTGTTATCTTAAATAGTTGTCAGCCAAGTTTTGTTTTGTCAGTTTCAAATAATTCTTCTTTTGATCAGTCATATTGTTGAGTACTCTTTTGAGGATCAAAAAGGAGGTGGCGACTTCTTGTTGGACTGTTTTTCACTTTCCTTTTTCTGTACACCTTTGAGTATATCACTGATGGTGTTGGTGTGCTGACTCAGTTTTCAGTAGTTGTCAGTATTGCGTAAAAGTGCTATTCTTCCAGCCTGGAACAGTGCCAAAAAATTTAATTTGAGGTTTGCCAATTTAAGCTTGTACAAAATTTTCAGTGAAGTGTCGATTTCATCTTCCTTGGGGAAAAAGTTTGACTGTAAAAGAAGTTCTCTTTCTCGAAAAGATGACTTTTGACTTTGTGCGTGTACGCAAAGGCTTATTTCACCTACTCTTTTTGTTGGTATTTGATTGTGTGTTTGGACTGATGATAAAGACACAACTGTTTTCACGTTTTCTGGGTTGTCTTTTTGTATGATGCTCTATTTTAGAAGAATAAGCAAGGTAGAACAAATACATCCTATTTTGTAGTTTTAAAATATGGTTGGTTACCTTGAGATGGTTTTGGCGTTAAAGGTTCTTTGAATAATTTATGCAATGGCATTGTTACTTTCTTTTTTCACAACTTAGCCTTTTAATTTCTGAATAGTGAAGACTCTTCTGTAGATAGGAGAGCTCAACTTCTGTGTTCAGTGCTAGAAAGTTGTCAACCTATTAATGGGTGCACCTAAGCAGAAGTGGACATCAGAAGAAGAAGCTGCCCTTAAAGCTGGTGTAGCGAAGTATGGGGTTGGCAAATGGAGCACCATTCTTAAAGATCCAGAGTTTGCTGTTGTGTTGCGCTCTCGCTCAAATGTGGACTTGAAGGTACTAGACATAACAATATTATCAAATCCTGTCTTCTCATTCTGTTGGAAGCTTGTTTAGCCAGCTGGAGTATGTCATATATCCACATAGTAACAGTATTGATGCATTGCTATAATGTCACTTCTGTGTGGTTTTGCTTTTTCTTTTTCTCATAGTTTTCTGGCTTGCTTTGGTTAGTAAAAGTTGCCTTGATGGGCTTAGTTTTGCCTGGACAGGATAAATGGAGGAATCTACATGTCATGGCAAGTGGATGGGGATCTCGGCATCGGGGGAAGATTGTGTCTAAAAGTGCTCAGCCTACACCGAAGCACGATGACAGCACCTTGGTTAGCTATGTGAGTGAGAATGATACAGAAATTCCTGATGTTAAACCTCTTGCATCGACTGGTGATGAACTGAAGGATGTTGGCTCAAAAAAACCACTTTCAAGGTTATTAAGCGACCCACTTAGATCTTCCTTATTGAAATCTTGGATTCTTTACAACTAGTCTTGAATGTTGTGCTGGAAGGGCGTTTGGAGAAAAATACTACTTTATTTATTGACTTATATGAATCTGAAATCACTTTTTAAGAAAATAGTGTACTCCATAAGATATCTAACAATTATTTTTTGATATGGTGAAGTACTCAAACCTTGTTAGAAATAAATAAACAATCAAAGCATATTTTGAGATGCAACTTTTCATGCATTTAATGATTAATGCTCCCTCCATTTCAATTTGTTTGTCTTACTTTCCTTTTTAGTCTCTTTAAAAAAGAAGCCACTTTCTATATTTAGTAACTCCTTACTACCATATCATACATGACATATTTAAGACAATAAGATTCAAAAGGAATTTTTGGTTCTTACATATCTTTAGCAAGACCACATATTCAAAAGTCTTCTTGATATCATGAACTTTGTCCTGATTTTTACTAGGACAAACAATGTGAAACACAGTGTAATATTTTTCATTAAAAGGATAATTGTAAGTTATCTAATTTAATTTTTTTTAACTTCGTAACTTAAGTTATTTAATATAATATTTACCCACCTTTAGTAAAGGAACTTAATTTAAACCTTTTAGTTCTGAAAGTCAGTTGGCTCTGTTATACAAAAGGTTTAGTGGCCAACTTGGTATTTTCTTATTATTGATCCTTGTAGTCTTCCTTGATCTTGTCACCAACTATGTATAATAGCTTTTTGAAAAATGATTGATTTATATCTTTTGGTCTGAGTTCAAAATTGTAATAACAAGTTTGGAACTCTAAGTAATTTAGTTCTACAATTGCCTCTTTTTTCCCTTTTCAAAAATACTCACACACTTTACAATGCATCAAACTTGTGTTGTTTGTTCATTGGTTATAGATTAGATGATCTTATACTGGAGTCAATAGCCAAATTGAAGGAATCACGTGGATCTAGTCGGAATGCAATTTCTTCTTACATAGAGGTAATATTTTCCTATTTTGAGCATATTTGATATATTAAGTCCAAGAAAGTGATTTATTTTTTTTTCTTGAAGATTTAGTTAATTTTATATTGCTATACACATTAGTTGAGGGAACAGATTGTTGTCTTCTTAAATGGGTTTTGAGCAATTCTCACCAGATGAGGTAGTTTTGATGTTGAGTTAGGCCCACGGTCATCCATTTCTATTTTTGGTGTGTCCATGCTGGATTCCCATGTTATGTTGTACACATTCCATATGTCTTGTATTGGGCCTATGCCAGCAGTGGAGAGAGGGAGGGCATTGCTAGGATGTCCCAAATGGGTGAGGGGATGATTTGTTTTCTCCTTATATGATTTTAGACAAGCCCTACTTAATTAGCTTTTTGTCGAGTTAGGTCAAGGTCTATTTTCTTGACATGTTTGGTTTACCTAACTATTATACCAATCACTATTGGAGTCACCTTCTGTTTAATCTATGTTTTCAATTTTTGATGAAAAAACTAAGTGTATATGCTCTTAAGTTCTGCCTAGTTAAGCATTTTCAAGACATTTGTATTAATTTTATATTTTTCTTCTAACGAAAATCTGCTGCCTCGTACACAAGAAGGAGAAGATAAACAAGATGTTGAGGTATTATGAGTCAAGCAGATAAACAAGTTCAAATTGTTCCTTGATTTTTCAAGAAAACAAAAAGAACAAATATAAGTTGCCTTTCTGCCTTGTTTGAGCAAGTCCTGTAATATATGTTAACAATTTGCTATAAGTTAAACATGCATCTCCTGTCTGTATCTTAGTTGCTGATTTTACATGGAAGCCAAGATTACTATGAGCTAAACATGCCTGTGCTGTTTGTATCTTAGTAAGTGATAGTTATGCTGTAATTTATGTAACGTGGTTTTTCTTTATTTGGCAATGCCTTTTGATCTCCGTTGCAAAAACCTGAGCACCCGAGAACTATATAAGAAGTATCAAACAGAAGAGGAAAGGTGGAAACCGGTAAAATGTACTAGGGAAAGGTTATGTGCCAACTGGAAACTGGCTCAACTTGGTCATTGAGACGGCCAAAGGTCTCAGGAAATTGGTAGTGGTAATTGTTCTACCCCATGTGTTGTGTTCTAGTCAAGTTTCTCATCGTACGCTGGGAGTCTTTTGTGTTTTCAACATAGACTAATGTAATGCTTCTTTTTGAGAGGTTAAGATGGGATTTGCTTATAAAGGTTGAAGTTGCTCACTGGGCAAGGTTTCTTTAGTTTTAATTTGCAGTTTATACTAATTTTTATCCAAAAAAAAGTTCGTTTTATCCTTATTCATTCTACTCTTTATTTTTAACTTAGATTATACTAGTGTATGGACCTTGTAAATGCTGGCATTTTCTTTAGATCCCTAAATCAACAATTTCTTTTGTTTTGTTTAAAGGAGCGGTATGTAGCACCTCTAAACTTTGAAAGGCTGTTGGCAGCAAATTTGAAGGTGTTGACTGAAAAAGGAAGACTGATAAAGGTAATTAACCTGGGAACTGGTATAAAATGATGCAGAAATCACTCTACCCCTTCTTTATGTTTAGCGAGGATGCATTTGCTGCATTTTAAGACATGCAATGCCTGTTCCACGTTAATGTAGCATTAACATCAGCAGATCATGTTTAGTGATTACTGAGGAGAATTAAGATAAACTGTGTCATAGATTGAATTCTCCTTCTTGTTTTTTTTTTCTTGTCAATATTTGGTTCTTTTCTATTGCTATGTTGAATTGGAGTTGGTGGATGTCAGATTATCATGCCCCAAAGATGTAAGTTTCATCACACTCTACAAAACTCTAACTAAAAGGTGGTTGTGTCTGTCGATGATACCATGAAGAATATTGGTAAGAAACAATTTTACTTAAGGAAGCAATGTTGTAACTTATCAAGAATGGAAGGCTTCTAATTGACACTAAGCTCCATTTGTAGTATCACATCATGCCTAAAGTGAGGAAGGTATAAAGCAATGATAGAATGAAATGTCTGAATTCATTCTTTTTGGTTTGCCATCGTTCAGTAATGGACCCTTTCCTGAATCATAATGTGTATTCTTGAATTTAAGAAAATGAAAGCTCATTCTGTGGTCTTTTGGCTAGTTCGGTTAGAGTTTTGAATTTTGTTAAAGAATGCTCAAAAATTTCAATGCATAGATGTTGGTTGCAGAGTAAAATTCTTCAGTTGACTTGAAACTGCCACCATTTAATGCATGAATTTAACTTTACTATTGTTCAGTTTGTTTTATAGTCATTCTTAGATGATCAGACAAGCACTGTGATAGGGTAAATGATCAAATTTCCATTTTTCCTTTCGGAGAATTTTTTTAAAAAAAATACTATTATGTTGACACGGGACAGCCCAATTATAGATATTCTTGTCTGTTCCATAGCCTGGATCTTGATACCTCCATCCACATTGATAGGTAAAGCATCACTACAGGATTGCACCGAATAGAGCATCATCTGATGGCAAGGGAGGCCCTTTCTCTTTGCCTATGGGCGGAAAGCTTGATTCCACTATGGTAGAAAAGAATGAAACTAGAATACTGACTAAAGAACAGATTGATGCGGACTTAGAGCAAATGAAGAGCATGAGTGCAGAGGAGGCTGCTGCAGCCGCAGCTCAAGCAGTTGCAGAGGCTGAAGTTGCCATTGCTGAGGCAGAACGGGCAGCAAGGATTGCAGAGGAGTTTGAAGCGGAAGCAGAGGCAGCACAGTGCTTTGCTGAAGTAGCATCAAAGGCACTACAGCATCAGACTATCCTTGTCTGGTAAGCTAACTTTTTAAGAGTCAACTTATCATGGTGATTGTTGACAAACTTCTTCTAACGCCATTATGAGCCCATTAATTCTCTAAAACATTGTATTATCAGGTGATGTTATGCTGGTAATTCTCCAACTGCTAAAATATCATTACAAGGAAAAGTTTTAAATTGTCAGGAATATTAGAATTCAAGTCTGAGGACATATTAAACATTAATAAAAATATTTCATTTTGTTAAATCTTTGGTGCAAAATGCCACACATATCATACGTAACTTACTCCCCTTCTTAAAACTCGTATGTTGCTTTAAACAATTCTATTGTAATGTTTTTTCAGAATTTAGAGTCTTGCTTCTCTTGTAACTAGAGGCGAACCCCGTATTTGAAGGCTTCGGGTGCACGGATATTATTTTAGCTCAAATATGAGCTCTTTAAGCTAAACTTAAAATAAATATAGTTGAAAAGGGCTTTAGCTGGATTCAAACCCTGGTCTCAGAGGTGATTCTTCTGGCTTGTACCAATGACACAAGGGCACTCATGCTCCTCATGGGTGCACTGTTAATTATATCCTAGTTCTTTTAGTTTCTCAAAATAGATATACATATATACACATGATTTTTTCCGAAGTTGACGGGTGCACGTGCACCCCCATTTATAGGTGTGGGTCCGCCTCTGCTAGGAACTAGAAATTTTAAAGACAGTCTACCTAATATGAATTAGTGACAGTATGACATCTGTCTTTTCTAGAGCAGCTAGTGCCATAAGAATTAGAAGAATTGCCATATATTAGAGATAAGTGAAATTCGTTCTTCCAACTGGACAGGGACGGATTGAGCATTTAAACTTGATGGGTTCAAACATTATGGTTTATAACAGTGAACTAATTTTACTTTCAAAATTATGGGTTCATATCTAGCATTTGCTAAATTTTAGTGGGTTTTCACACGTCCACACACACGTCTATACTCCCTGAAAAATATACTGGATTCGGATGAACTCAATACCTAAAAAGGCTGGCATGTTTTGCAGCAACCAGATAAGGTTATGCAATTTGTATTAAGGAAAAACATTTGATAACAATATGATTTTATATAGTCTGAAAGCAAATCCTCCTTTCTTTTCCATCCAAGTTTTTGAACTTAGGAAATTGATTATGATATTGTTGCTCATATTTCCCAGTGTTAAACCTGGTTTGCATTAATTGGAAGGCATGTGGAAGAGCAGTAGCTTAAGTGACTAAGAGAAAAAGAAAGTGCATGCCATAAGCATACATACTCTTTCTTCTTTTTTAATACTGAATAACAACAACAAACGCAATGTAATCTCATAGGTGGGGTCTGCAGAGGGTGGTGTGTTGGCAGCCTTACAGGCTATCTTTGATAGACCTAGGCTCAAGTAAAACATATCAAACTCAAGTATGGAAAGAAAATACAGTAATGAAGACATCATGCCAAATGAAATCCACAATAACATATTAAAATTCTTGTAAATTATGCTTGTAAGTCTTAATAGCAAATCCCCAGTTCTTCTCCACTCCATCATTAGAACTTCTGTATATAAATAATTAAAAGAAGGTATTGACAAACAAAGTACCAACTACCAAGGGTATATAAATGGAGAAATACCACAGAATCTATACATAAGGGCGGTTATGGAATACTAGAAGGGTGTATCTAATATGATAGTATGAGATCTTTCAGTCCAGAGGCATTAACCTGTATATAACTTTTAGAGGGATCCACAGTCAAATCTTGTTTCTTTCGACAATCTACTCATTTAAATTTGTGTGTGTTCCGTACGCGCACGGCGCACACTACCTAATGTAATCTGATGTTTAAGTGTAATTTAATTTTAGCTACTCCCCTTTTTCCTAGAAAAATTGACCTGCTTACTTGGTGGAGAGCCAAAAGTAGTTCCCTTTAATAATGAATTTTTTAGTTTCCTTTAGTAATGAATCTTTTCGAGTTTTTTTTTTCTTCATTTTTTTACTTTTGATTTCAGCTTATGTTTTAAAGAACATTCCTGTAGTTTCGAAATCTTTTTAAGTTGGATTTCCATAAAACAAATAAATTCACCTCAAAATTGAATAGAAAATTGGTCAGTTTGACTATCGGTCTTTTATCTTGTCACCTTTTTCTGGGCCAGGGTTTAATTCATTGAAACTACTTTATCTTTGATTTGTATATTGGTCCGTATTTGCTGAAGTTCTGTTATGGAGTTAGGTTGTCATCAAAATCTGTGTTTTTAACATGATATATTTACGGTCATCTAGAACTTATATGCACCAAATTTCCTCTATAATGTTTAATAGTATTAACTGCATTTTGTTTAATTAGGATGAGCACTCCATTAACTTTGGTCTGTAGAAAGTGGGTTATCTGAAATTTTGTTAACTGCAAGAGAACATTTTTAAACTAGGGATTTTGTAACTATTGAATTATCTATTTTGTTGCAAGGGATTGATGAAAACTTGAAGTTCTTCTTTTTGTATGAGCACACAGGTTTACACAAACTTGTGTGAAGGCAACTTGCTAGATTCACATATGCTCAAATTAGATATTGACTCGTCATTTGGCATTGTATATAGTGTAGGTCCATATTGCATAGTGGATTCAGTTTCATGAAGTTACTGTAAGTTCTCATAATGAATGGTGATATACCGCTTTAAGTGCTAGTAGCACACATCATATTAAAATTCTATCACATTTGCTTGATTTGGAGGCTGGAATGTTTTCAGCCTTCTGAAATACTGGTATCTCTTCCAATACAAGGTAGCGAAATGTTGTGTTCACTCCCGTAGGTTCTGAATTTTTACCCTTTTTGTACTTCTGAAGTTTCTCATTATGTTGTATTTACCAAAAAGTTCGGCAATATGTGTTATCACAACCAGTGGTTGATTTTAACTTGATTTAAGCTATGTTGTGCGACCTTGCTTTCTAAAATGTCATTTATTCACGAAATCTTTCCTTGTTTATGCAGATGGGACTATCTGGATCCACCGCTAGGGTTTTCATCTTCAGTACAGTTGGCAATTTATTGTTGATATGTGGATAGAGCTGTAAATGTGGAGATTTCTTTCATTGCTAGTGATCTTTAAATATAGCATTGTGGTGATAATGAAGTTTATAGGCAAGTGGAGTTTAGTTGCCCTCTTTTCGGTGGTTGACAAGCGATTTGTATATCCTATAAAAAACTGTACCTTTTCCCTCTTTACTCTGGTTTGGTCCCAAGTGGCTGTACAAAATAAGCTTAGTTGAATTTCGTGGATCCACAAACTTTTGGTGAACCAGGATTCAAAAGATTGACTATGTTGTGTTTTGAGGCTATGTTGAGCCCTCGCATACTGCTAGAACTGTTGGTGGATGGAATTCATCAATGCATAGAATTGTCAAAAGAAGCATCAGCACTTCAATTGGGGTATGCTCTAAGCCAGAAAGCACAACCTTTTTTGCTATGTGAAGCCTATCATATTTTTGTTCAACTTTTGCCAACTTAAGCTGTGTTGAATTATATATATCATATGGTATTTTCTTTCAATTTTGTTTGTTAAATTGTCCTAGCAATCCACGATACCAAAGACGGTGATGTTTCAGCACAAGAAGCATAATGGAATCTACTCTGAATTGAAAAGGTATGGGATCCAAGCATATGATGTGACAACCAGAAAGAAAAGACAGATAACTCTTTCAATCAGCAAGACAATTTAATTTACATCAAAAAAAACAACTCTGGAGAAACCAATAGCCTCACAAATTTAAATATACAAAATCAGTAGGTCATCCTTAACTCTTTGATTTTGAGTGCTTGACAAGCCAATCAATAACAGAGTCAATATTGGTGGAATTTTTGCATGATATCATATAGCAGCACACCTCTCTGTCTGTTATAGAATTCAATCCCCTGCACAACAAACCATTGTTCTTAAAAGAGTCCACATTGATATATATATATATATATATATGCCCTTCCTTTAACTTGATTTCCAATTTTACCATATTCCAAGGGGAAAGATGCGTATTCCCTAAATTCAACTAAGACAAAGCTTACTCATGAAATAATATCTGCTTACATCTCATCAGTCAAAGCCTGCTTGGACAGAGCTCCAGGTTTGTCAATCTTGTTCCCCAATACCAGCAACGGAATACCACTCAATGATGTCTTGTTCAGCAGGTCATGGAGTTCACTTTTAGAAATGCTAAGATTATCATGATCAGCAGCATCAACAACATATCTACAGAGAAGGAGATAAAACGATTTGGAAACACAGTACTGAAGTAGTAGAAGTTCAGTGAGGCAAGTAAAGCAGCTTCAACATAAGAAACGGAATAAACAAGAGAAAAGATGCATACACTATAGCTGAAACTGCACGACAATATCTTTCCCACATACTTCGGAATCTGGGTTGACCTCCAAGGTCCCACAATTTTATAGTGACATTACCTTTAGTCACTTTCCTCATGTTAAATCCTACCTAAATATCCATCCAGTAATTCTCATGTTGTTATCAATGAACCTATTAACATTGAAAGCGGTATTAACATAACACTAAGATGGGAACTTACCGTTGGTATCATATCTTCACTATATCCACCAGTCTAAGAATGATGAAAGTGAGCAAGTTTAGTAAGACATCACGTCACATGGGCATAAAAGGTTAACGGTATATGTAAACGCTGGCACTAGAAAAGGTCTAAGTTTTCTACTCACAGCAATAACATTTACAAGTGAAGTTTTCCCTGCATTTTGCAGCCCTATCAAAGAAAGCTCCATTTCCTGTTTAAAGAAGAGGCTGCAGAATGAACAAATTTCCATGAGCTCGTATGAGAAATCATACATATTGCTGTACAAGTGCAAATGCAATATGAAACTCCAACAATTTTATAATACTAGATGTCTAGACCAGCTCAGAATCGAGATGACAGTAAGTTTGCTTTGTTTGTCTCTGAAGTGAATATCCAAATCGAGTAACAACTACAACGAAAAAGGTATACTAACACCAATAGCAAGTAAATGGTCTGTGCTCAGTATACTATGAATGCAACGAGGAAAGAGGGTAAACGAAAAATAAAACAATAAGTCAATGACTAGTCCATTGATGGAGCTCATTTTTCTAACCCAGTCCTCTTGAGCTTCATCAGACGTTCAAAGTTCAGGCATAAGATGGAAGCTCGAAAAGAACTCTTAACTGCCAAAATGTAGAATCAGAATAACGGGCCGCTGACAATTCTCTTGACAAATTATTTCCATCTTTTAGTATCTAGACCTTAACAAACTAGAAAAATTCATCCCGGCTATAAGGTCATGTGATACAGAGTTTTGCAGTAAACACCTACAGATTGTGTTTCTAATAATAGGTAGTCTCAACGACCACACACATTAAGAACCAGAACTTATGTAGAAAAATCTACAAATAATGGTGAAGAATTATGACAAGACCATTGAGATTTGAAATCCAACCTCTCTTGTTTCATTCATCCACAGTTGAGAAACGGAATAATGACCTTTTCTTGATCTCCTATTCCATTTTTATTTCTTTTTTTGATACGGTAAAGGTTATTTTCCAATTTCTTTCTACTATATAGCTCTTTGCCTATCTTTCCCATGTCATCAACATCAGTGTTAGGAAATACGTAAGATACAACAGGCATATCCTAAAATGGTCATTATTAACAAAATTTTTGAATAAAATTCACTATGAAATCTCAGCAACTCAAAGACTTTAATACGATTCTCTAACAAACAAATTATTAACTAAAGGTTCTACACATCTCATGGTGAAACAAAAACGATTACTCGTTGCTAATCCTGAAACAACCAAACAAAAAGTAAAAGAAAACCACAGGTCATCTAATTAAAATTCCAAATATCTCAATCAAAACAAACGAAGAACAGTCGAATACAACCTCCGATCATAATCTACATTAAACTTGATAAATTATGTACCAAATCATCAAAATACCTAAACATAAACAAAACGAAGAATAAAAACACAATTACTACACCAAAATATTTCCAAATATAATCTAATCATACACATTGACAACAACAAAATTCAGCTCCACGGATTTGCTTCAACTGTCAAACTCAACACCTAGTAAGAGAAAGTAGAGCAGAGCCAGAATTTTCACAAAGTGGTTCAAGACATGAAGAAATAAAAGCCCTAGCCCTACTTGACTCCGCGCTTGCAACATAATGAACTACAGACTCAATCTGAAACTAGTTAACAGAGACAAATATGAAGCTTACCTTCGGAGCCAATTGAGAAAAGCTTCCCAAAGACCCATGGAGGACGCGAGGTATCGGAAACGATAGATAAGCAAATCTCACTATAAACCACAGATCTCTCTCTGTCTCTTTCGTTGTTGAATTTACCTTTCCTTTTTCCTGCTTACTGTTTGCCTTATTACTATCTGCATACGAAAATTTGAGAATGAAATGATTATGGTACAACATTACAAAATTTTGATAACATTTGCCCTTAGAAATCAGATGTAATTACGAAATAGCCATGATTATTGGAAGCTACAGTTTGTTGTATGATGAGTACGTGGACCAATACGATATCATAAAGTTGTTATAAAGAGGAACACTCGCGAAGAAGTGCGCGTGTGAGTCACGACCAATGAAACTTAAAATTGGCTGGCGGAAGGTGAGATTTTGCGAATGATTATTTGGAGTGTAACTACACGGATCATTGATATTCATTGTATTGTATTATATCGTTATTATATTTATAATATTTGTTTAAATTGTTACTTAAAATGTATTGTACTGTATTATTAAATTTTGTTGTTACGTAACAATGGAAACTCTTATTTTATGAAACAATCACTTTGGTGTGTTTCCATTGTTACTTAATTTCTTTTTCCAATTATATCTTTATCTAATATTTCAATATACTATTTTACCCGTTACCTTAATTATTTGAACCTAGTCAAATCTCTTACCCTAGAATAATTAAGGATAATTTAGTAAATTTATAAATTACAATATTAAACCAAATAATTAAAATCCTACTAAACAACAAAAAACAATACAATCTAGTCAAACATTATATCTACCATACAATATAATACAATAGAGTACAATATAATACAATATATTTATGAAATAATGGATAACAATGATCCAAAGTGACTGTGGACAAAAATGTTGATCCAACAAGTAAATGCACGCGTGTGCTACTCATGTTCGGTCATCATTGGTTATATACAATTCATAACTTCCTATTTTGTTTTTGGTTCTTTTATTTGTACACTTAACGCTTTGAAAACATATATACACAATCGAAACATTTCATAATCATATTACTTTATGTTAAAACACATCTAATTATGCTAGGAGATATAAACAAGGTAGATTTAATATAAAATATTTCGTGAACAGATCATTGGGTTCGAAAGTAATCATGGTGTCATATGGAAACTTACCATTTCATATCAAGACGGTAATAAATTAGATGACAAAAACTTATACTAAAAATACAATATTATAATATGAAAACTAATAGCAGGAGCGGAGCTACATTGTATGAAGGAGGTTCGAAATAAGTTTATATGTACATATAGTTGATGTGGAACCCCCTTCAGTCATCTATTTCTACAGATTTTGAATCCCGTTATTAAAAATTCTGACTCCACATCTGACTAATAGCACAAAGAAAAATATTGAAACTATTAAGAGAATAAATCTTTCCATAAACTAAACTCTTAAATATTATCATATTGTGGATGGTATTGTATTATTGGTATGAGAAGAGGATGAGTTCCAAACTTTTTCTCGAATGAAAGAATAATTCAAATACTAAAGAGAACTATATTTATCTTTCGAAAAAGTTTAAACATTTAATTTTTCTCTTTAAAAAATAAAACTCAAATATAAACGTTAAAAAAAATCAAGGAAGAATCCTAACACAAATATCTTCAAACAAATTCACAAGTACCACCAAGTTCATAATCAAAATCTCTCAATATTTTTGTAGGCAAATATCATATAGAAAATTGTCTCCTTATAAATTGACAGAATCTTCTCAATCCAAAAGGAGAAGAACAACATGTAATCCTTCTCTTGAATAAGAAAAGACGTGGTACTTCTTTCTTTCCTTTCCCCTAAGAAAATATGATTCTAAAATTCTAGTTAAATATAAGTGTTATCAATTACCTATTTAGATATCGAGGCTTATGGATATAATAAATCAAATAATCAAAGAAAAAAGGGTCATATTTATCCTATATCCTCATAAAAGGGTCATATTTATCTTTACTCATACTTTTTTCATATATTTGTCCAATTCATCCACCTTTAAGTACATATTTGCTCTTGGATGGTTTATTTTGATTGACCCATTAATTGTCTTGGTGTGTAGAAGCTTATCAATGGGGTATTTCCAGAGGAGATCAATGGTGGTGGTTGAAAATGGCCTTGCTCCGCTTGGCAGCAGCATAACAACAGTATCAATTGACGCTGAGTTGACTTAGTTCTCTTCAGTGTGTTGAATTGGTTCTCTTAGGTTAAAAAAAAAATGGTTTCTTCAATTTTTCAACTTCAAATAATTTACTGCTACTTAAATACTGTCCACACGCCTACCTAAAATAAAATGCTAGGTGAACAATGGAGACGCTGAACATCTGAAAAACCATATAAACTCCGGCCTGTCGATTAGTTGCGATGACATACTTCCATTTTTATCATATTAGTTCTTTCTTCTGTTTCAGAGAATGTGAATATACCAGTACAGTGTTTGGCATATATAAATATAAAAGACAATACACCATTGGCAAATGCAATTTTTTCTACATGGATGTAAACTGTAATGCGTCCTTTTCCAAACAGATCTTAACCTATGATTGCGCCTATATTCATTATCTAACCTTGGCATTCAGTACTTGGATGTGAAACATGGTCTCCTCATAGACGCTAGATTTAGCAAGAACATGGCAAGTTGGGTGAAGTTAACTCAATTTGCATAAATTACAATCAACTTATACAAGAAGGAAAGGTGAAGTTTCCTAATTACGAGAAGGTTTTATTTCACCAACACAATAGAAAATGGTGGATGCAGATTGAAGTTGCATGTCTGCATATGAGGTGTGAGAAATTACGCTTCCAGGTACCCGTTTTTGTCCAAGTATGAAATAACAATATCGGCCAAATCATTAGGAGAATCACATAGCCCTTGGTTCTGACGTAAAACTATCTGCAAATTGGAAATGACACAAAACCACAAGTAAAATGAGCTTTGAGGATGATGACAAGTAATTTGCTATCAAGTGAACATCCAAATTAAAGTAAGGTGACACTGACAAACTCAAAGATGAGAGAATTGCAATAACTGTATCAATGGCATATATTGACTGATCCTAAGTTTGATGCACTAGGTCAAAGCATGTAGCTAAAACATGCTGATAATCTGAAACAAGGCAATCCCAAAATCTAGGAGCACAATCAATCCCCTTATGGAAAAAATGTTAAACAAGCAAAACAGACTTGATCTTACCTCAGATGTTAGGGGTGGCTCGTATGGATCATCAACACCGGTAAAACCTGTGAAGTACAAAGATGTGAGAACCAAAATTAGGGGGATAGGGGTGTAAACTGAAGAGCATATAAGTTTAACTAAGCCCAACTAGTCCAAGGTTGGGCGGATAGGTTGGTAATCCGCCCATCTAAAAGTTTGGATCTTAACCAAGATAGCAAAAAATTGACACACACAAAAGATGGGAAATATATATTTTTGTTGGTTTGTTTTGTGATCATCCAACTTCTCTCTCTATAAAGAAAAGAAAGTTGTTTGTCGTTCGACTTGTTAAGCAGACAAATTATAAGAAAAACGAACACAAAATTGGTTGAGCTGGTCGCGATGTCGGGTTGGATATGACCCATTGTTAAGGCTAAATTAACATAAACAATGGTTGAAGACATGGCCTCAATTAAACCTACGTAATCTGCTCAGACTTGGTTCAACTTGCCCATTTAGCATCCCTAAAGTAGGGTATATTGAAAAGTTAATCATCTAGCTACCCAATGGTTATTCACAGACTTCCAACTGACCGCCCTCGTCCATCAAGATAATAAAATTTTCTGATACAAAATGCTAGTTCACAAACAAAAAATGAAGCAAAGAGATGTCTACACAACAGGCAATACCTTTTATTTTCCCAGCTCGAGCAAGTTTGTACAAGCCCTTAGGATCCCTTGCCTCACATACATGCAGAGGAACATCCATGAACACCTAAAAAGTTATCCAACTCAATCACCTAATAATATGTGCCAAACAGCAATTGCTCACTGGAAAAGCTAATCCTTTAAGAATCATTATATTAACACAAACCTCAATGAAATCCCCTTCTGCCAGTAAAGCACGACAAGCATCTCGTTCCTTTCTATAGGGAGATATCAAACTGGCAATGCAAATAACTCCAGCATCCGCGAAAAGCTTTGCCACCTCCCCTGTTTATATATAAAGCATTTGGAATTGTTAATTTTCTAAGAATAATAAATAAGAGGGCTTGGGGAAATATTTGCAAAGCAGGGACCAGAAAAGAAGCCAACCAGTCCGTCTTATATTTTCTGCCCGATCTTCTGCTCTGAAACTAAGATCATGATTCAGACCATGGCGAACATTATCACCATCAAGGATATAGGTGAGTTTTCCTCTAGCGTGTAAGCCACGACCTAGAGCACATGCGAGAGTGCTCTTCCCTGAAATCAAGTTCAATATTAAAAAAAAAAGTCCATGTGTGCATGTAGGTGTATGTGTGAGAGAGAAAGCTCAGTCATTAAAGTCCTTATTTAAAAATCAGAAATAAGAGTAGTGAACATAACAGCAGTATGCTAAATAATAAAAAAGGAGCCCGGTGCATTAAGCTCCCACTATGCACAGGGGTCCAGGGAAGAGCCAAACCATAAGGGTCTATTGTATGCTATATGATAGCATGTTGATCAGCATCAAGAGAAGAAATAGATATTCATATGAAAATGTTCTGCCAAAACCCACAACAATTCTTAGGTGTTTCCATATCAAGGCTACTCATATAGTATCTGGCAATAGCTTGTCGACAAATAATGTTTATTTCAAACAATCGACACTGCAACTGAAAATGAAATCAAGTGCACTGTTCGAGGCTGACAGAGTTGAGACACCCTTTTGCAGTATTTTGCTCTACTTTCAGCTTTCTATGATGAAGAGTGTCAAACTAATGACAATTTTGCTTCTTAACCAGAATTTAGTGTTCATTAAGCAGACCAACTGATAGGACTGACAGATGAAGGTAATGTCGCAAGTACACGCAAAATTATCTCATCATTCTCAATATTATAGTTTAATCAACTCTACAGCTCAACTTCCTAACACAACCAAACTGCCAAAAAAAAAGGGGGGG